>NC_053023.1:309070016-309370016 GCF_003073215.2 Triticum urartu
ACTGGCGTGGGTAGTGGCGAAAGCTGCATGGACCGTGATGCACTCTGACTTCTAACCACATTTGAGGGAGCTCTATCACGGCCCAGCGGCTGTACGCCGTTTCCCCCAGCACTTCGGTGCGCGTGTTGGCCTTCTCCATCCCGCGAATGATGCACATGACTCTTCCCATGACGGTGCCCAGGGTCGCCAGTGTGGCGACGCTGCTCGTCGCACAGAACCTGGGAAAAGCGCGTCGGGAGCACCGGCGTAGGTGCCTTGGAAGTCGCCGCGCTGCCCGTGGATGGCATGACGCCACCCCTAGAGGGCCCCACGCCGCCTGCGGGGGGCCTGGCTCCGTCTTTGGACTTGGTGGTGTGTGGCCCGTCGTCTTGCGCACGAACGACGCCGCTCGCCAGGCTTTGGCTGCCAGAGCGGTGCGGGTGTTCGCGAGCAGTGCCTCGGCTTCCGTCTGCGACGCCCCACCACTAGCCCGCACTAGTACGGGCCGTTCGGCCCCCGATGAGCCGATCGCCGTGATCGTCTTCTTCTTGGGAGCCATGGCAATGAAGAACCGCTAAACTAACTGCTAGACCAGATTCTAACAACTGCGCACCCCCTACCTAGCGCACCAGAGATGTCGGTGGGAAAGGACACCTATGGGGTCACTAGGGTCCCTTCTATGGTTGGCGGGCTCTGGGTTGTGCGAAGACGCGTAAAACCCTAGTCCTGCTTGTATGTGTATTGAGGTGTTCTTGTGTTCTTGAACTAGCTGCAGTGGCTCCCTAGTCCAAAAGATTCAAATCCCCCACTAGTACGCCTCGGGCCTTCTTTTATAGATGAAAAGAGGTTGCCACAGTGGCACACAGGAGGTGGAAAGGTGTACAGGGGCTGAGTCTATCCCCTGGCACCGTCGGACAAACGTCTTTAATGCGCTGCCGACATGCCCCTCTTGCTTTATTGGGGACGACAAGGAAGCTCGTCCCAACTGTCATCGCCTCGCCTGGCTCCGACGCGCGTCCAAGCAGACGAGGCGTTGGAGCGCCACGTTGGTCGGTCGCTGGGCTGGCGCGGTGGTGGAGCCTTCACGAAGATCAGCATGCCGCCACGCAGGTGCTTGCCGAGTTGGTGTAGAGGCCGCGCGTTGCCATGCAGATGCCTGTTCAGTTGGTCGAGCTGGCAGCTGTATGGGAGCGGCGGTGTGGTCTTTGGAAGACACGGGCCTGGCTACGGCCCGCAGATGTCCTCGGCAAGGGTCTTGCCGAGGGCCCGATAAGGGTCTCGTTGCGGCACCGCGGTCGTCCCCGGCAAGGACCTTGCCGGGGGTCTCGTGGATTTCCATTGCAAGGATCTCACCAAGGATCGTCGTCTTCTAGTTTCCATCTGATCTTCCGTGTCTATGATCTCTACAAAGATCTGCATGCCACCACAAAGGCACCTCCTGAGCCTTGGTTCCAATATGGTGTAGGAACCCCTTAGGCTCAAGGGTGGCGTGCTCTGCTGGCGTCAGGCAAGTTGCCTCAGCAAGGATCTTGCCGAGGCTGCGGAAGCCACCCCGACAAGAGTCTTGCCGGGGGAGTCCACCTCACCCTATTGCCCTCTTTGCGTCTTTGGTCTTGGCGTTGCTCCGGCATCCCTCCCCTGCCCTGGTTAGTGTGGCCGTGGGTGCGACTCTGACTGCCCGTGCACAAGTTAAGGGGTGCAAAAGGAGAGCCCCTACTTTTGTACAACGACAAGGGGCGTTAAACGATAGCGCTTGTTGGGATGCAACCCAATTTTATTTTTGTTTCTTGCTTTTCGTTCCTGTTTAGTAATAAATAATCCATCTAGCCTCTATTATGATTGTGTTTTTTACGTTTTAATTAGTGTTTGTGCCAAGTAAAGCCTTTAGGATCTTCTTGGATGACTGTTATTTGATCTTGCTGAAAAAACAGAAAGTATGTACTCACCTGAATAATTTTCATTTTTAGCAAGAGAGCGATAAAATACTGATTCCAACTGCAGTAGATCAATATACAAATTATTTAGGATTTCCTAGTTTCTCAGGATTTTTGGAGTTACATAATTATTCGAAACCTACAGATTACTACAGACTGTTCTGTTTTTGACAGATTCTGTTTTTCGTGTGTTGTTTGCTTATTTTGGTGAATCTATGGCTAGTATCAGGGGTATGAACCATAGATAAGTTGGAATACAGTAGGTTTAACACCAATATAAATAAAGAATGAGTTCATTACAGTAACTTAAGGTGGTGATTTGTTTTCTTATACTAACGGAGCTCATGAGATTTTCTGTTGAGTTTTGTGTTGTGAAGTTTTCATGTTTTTGGGTAAAGATTTGATGGATTTTGGAACAAGGGGTGGCAAGAGCCTAAGATTGGGGATGCCCAAGGCACCCCAAGGTAAAATCCAAGGACAACCAAAAGCCTAAGCTTGGGGATGCCCCAGAAGGCATCCCCTCTTTCGTCTTCCTCTATCGGTAACTTTACTTGAAGCTATATTTTTATTCACCACATGATATGTGTTTCGCGTTGAGCGTCTTGTATGATTTGAGCATTTGCTTTTTAGTTTACCACAATCCTCCTTGCTGTATACACCTTTTGGGAGAGACACACATGAATCGGAATTTATTAGAATACTCTATGTGCTTCACTTATATCTTTTGAGCTAAATGATTTTGCTCTAGTGCTTCACTTATATTTTTTTAGAGCACGGTGGTGCTTTTATTTTATAGAAATTATTGATCTCTCATCCTTCACTTATATTATTTTGATAGTCTTTTAGAACATCATGGTAATTTGCTTTGGCTATAAAATTAGTCCTAATATGATTGGCATTCAAGATGGGTATGATAAAAAAAATTCATATAGAGTACTTTGAATACTATGATACTTGATAGAGGTTTTGAGATATAAAGGTGGTAATGTTAGAGTCATGCTAGTTAGGTAATTGTGAAATTGATAAATACTTGTGTTAAAGTTGGCAAGTCCCGTAGAATGCACGTATGGTAAACGTTGTGTGACAAATTTGAAGCATGGGGTGTTCTTTGAGTGCTTTCCATATGAGTGGCTGTCGTGGACGAGCGATGGCCTTTTCCATCCAATCTATCCCTCTAGGGGCATCTGTAGTAGTACTTTGCTTCAGGGGCAAATAAAATTTTGCAAAAAGTATACGAGTTCTTTATGACTAATGTGAGTCCATGGATCATACGCACTCTTACCATTCCGCAATTTGCTAGCCTCTACGCTACCGTGCATTGCCCTTTCTCACCTTGAGAGTTGGTGCAAACTTCGCCGGTGCATCCAAACCCCGTGATACGATACACTCTATCACACATAAGCCTCCTTACAGCTTCCTCAAAACAGCCACCATACCTACCTATTATGGCATTTCCATAGCCATTCCGAGATATATTTCCATGCAACTTTCCACCATTCTGTTGATTATGACACGCTCCATCATTGTCATATTGCTTTGCATGATCATGTAGTTGACATCGTATTTGTGGCAAAGCCACTTTCATATTTCTTTCATACATGTCGCTCTTGATTCATCGCATATCCCGGTATACCGCCGAAGGCATTCACATAGAGTCATATTTTTGTTCTAGTATCGAGTTGTAACATTGAGTTATGAGTAAATAAAAGTGTGATGATCATCATTATTAGAGCATTGTCCCATGTGAGGAAAGAAAAGAAAGAGGCCAAAGAAGCCCAAATAAAAAAAGAGGCCAAAGAAGCCCAAACACAAGAAAATGAGAGAGAAAGAGAGAAAGGGCAATGTTACTATCCTTTTTCCACACTTGTGCTTCAAAATAGCACCACAATCTTCATGATAGAGAGTTTCTTATTTTATCACTTTCATATACTAGTGGTAATTTTTCATTATAGAACTTGGCTTGTATATTCCAATGATGGGCTTCCTCAAAATGCCCTAGGTATTCGTGAGCAAGCAAGTTGAATGCACACCCACTTAGTTTCTTTTGATGAGCTTTCATACACTTATAGCTCTAGTGCATCCGTTGCATGGCAATCCCTACTCCTTACATTGACATCAATTGATGGGCATATCCATAGCACGTTGATTAGCCGCGTCAATGTGAGACTTTCTCCTTTTTTGCTTTCTCACATAACCCCCACAATCATATGCTATTCCATCTATAATGTTATATCCATGTGAAAGCACAAGTGCTCCCCGGGTGATTTTGGTAATTAATGTCAACATATCTCTTGTTGGACTAATATTTTCATCTAGCATATTTCAGATAAGTCCAACAGTGGAGTGGCATGACTAGAGGATGTGGAACCCCTTCAAAATGCTGAGGACAAATGATTGGCACAAGCTCAAAGCACAAGACTCTACATTTCTCATTTTAGTGATCCAAGATCACATTGAGTCCATAGGAAAGCCAATACTATTAAGAGGGGGCGAGGTGCTGCTTAATGGCTTGCTTGCTCAAAGTGCTTAGTGATATGCTCCACAACCCTCAACTACTTTCTCACATCCAAATATGTCCCAAACCAAAAGTCAAACTCGGCCCCACCGATTTTATCTATCCGGCGCCACCGAGTTCACTTGACATAAGCCACTGCCAGAAACCCTAGTCAATTCGGTCTCACCGATGGGATCTCGGTCTCACCGAAATGGGCTTGCAAACTCTCTGTTGCCTATTACATCAATGTCGGTCTCACCGAAATATGTAATCGGCTCCACCGAGTTTGCCTGGCCAACTCTCTGTTTGGCTTATTACCAAAATCGGTTCCACCAAGTTTGTGTAATCGGTCCAACTGAGATGAGGCTTTACCCTAACCCTAGCACATCGGTCCCACCAAGTTGATCAAGTCGGTCCCACCGAAAACCCTAACGGTCACATTATGAACTAAATCAGTCTGACCGAGTTGTATGATTCGGTCCCACCGAGTTTGATGATTTGTGTGTAACGGTTAGATTTTTTGTGGAGGCTATATATACCCCTCCACCCACTCTTCATTCGTGGTGAGAGCCATCAGAACATGCCTACACTTCCAACATGCATTTTCAGAGAGAGAACCACCTACACTTGTGTTAAGGTCAAGATACTTCATTCCAACCCGTAACATCCCAAATTTCCAATTTGGAATGTTATACATTAGATAATCATTGCATACCATATTTTATTTTGCATTTTGGCTGATCCTAGAAATTCTACGCAACTCAATGACCCACGGAGAGAGTTGGGGATTTCGTTATTTTCATATTTGAGTTTTCTGAAATTTTGAGAATAGGATCGTTTGATTTTAATTATTTTATCATCAATTATTTCTATTACAAAAATATGAGAGAGGTAATAAAATGACTTTCCAAAAATAAAAAATATTGAGGATTTAATAATAAAAATCAAATAAGATTTTATTTTGGAGTTTTTCGGTGTTTTATTTGAATTTAGGAAAAATGTGCGTTTTTCAAAATTGCATTTAGGTCCCAAATAAATGTTCACCTTGTGCGGCTTGATTTTAGAAGCCCGCGAAAATTTATTTCGGAATTTTTGGAGTCCGTTTAGTATTTCTTTTTATTTTTCTTCCGAGCGGAATAAATAAAAAAACGAACCGACCTACGGGCCGTGTCCGGATAGGACTCCGGCCCGAGGTGGCCTTTAAAAGCCGGCCCAGCCCCCCCGGGAGAAACCCTAGCCGCCAGCCCCGCGCCCGCCCTCGAGCTCCGCGCCGCCGCCGCTCGCCCCGCGCCACGCCGCCGCCGCCGTCGCCGGAGCCGCCACCGCCGTCGCCGGAGCCGCCGCCCGCCGCCCCGCCGCACGCCGCCCGAGGTTCGCCTCGCCTCGAAATCCGTTCCGCTGTTTTTTTTCTTCAAAAAACCATTCGGTTTTCCGTCGGTTTTCGCCGGTTTTTTTAGTTTCGGTTTTTTTAAATAGATCGGTTTTTCCGGTTTATTTAAATAGCGAGCGTTCGTCCGTTCGTTCGTTCTAGCGAACGTTCGTCATTTTATCTTTTTCTCGGATTAAATCCATGATTTTTCTGATCGCGATTCCTGATCCGATTTTCTTTTTAGTATAACTTTTCACTCGTTTATCGGAATCAGGCGATTCAAGCGCCTAGAGTTTCGTCTCAAAACCCTCTATCCGTTTAACCAACTTAAACAAGATTTTTCCACCATAAAATTTGCCCTAGATCCAGATTAGTAGAATGAAGTTGTTTTCTTTCGCCGTTTGACTTTCGTTGCTTCGTTCGATTTGATTCTTTTTGCCAACCAGAGTTCTTAAGTTGAACCTTCTGGTTAGATCTCTTATTTGAGTTTTAGACGTGCATTAGATGAGTACTTATTGTATGCTTCTTTGTTTGTCTGCGATAGAATACCCGGAGTGCGCCGCCTGTTACTTCGAATCTCTAGGTTTCACGGATCATCAGCAAGGCAAGTAACACTTTGATCATACCTTACTATTACCCAGTTTTATTGCATTAGATCAATCCTCACACATTGCATGGTTAGGATCTAATTAAATTGTGGGATGGAAAGTAGAGGAGGTAGTACCTATTACCTGTTTATTATCAAACCTTTGGGAGTTACTTCTACGTTTGCTTATTACGCCATGCTATGCTAGTAGACGTGGATTGGGTGAGTGATATCCATGACAGATGTGAGTTTTGTTAATTAATGGTTTATCTAAGGTGGCAACTTAAACACACATCTGGGTGGATTGAGGCACCTGGGTATTCCAGGACTTACCTGTTTTCTTTTGGACCGCCACCTAGGCTCAAAGGGATCATGAGATTATTCATACTAGAAACTTCCGTGTGCAGCCACAAGCTATTATGGGCTCTAGCATAGTTGACTAAGTCGTGCGAACTCTTACAGTGGTAGACTAGCAGATGTAGGGGATGTAGGTGGTACGGTCTACCCGATCGTAAGGTGCTAGCGCTTCTGAAAGACTATGTCTCGGTCATCCGTCTTCTCAAACACCTTGTAGTGCGAGAAACCAAACGGAGGCGATCGAGTCTTGTGGGGAAAAGTGCGCAAACCTCTGCAGAGTGTAATAAACTAATCATGGTTAGCCGTGTCCCCGGTTATGGACATCTTGAGTATCTAGTACTTGGATTATCATGTGAATCTCAACATGTTACTCTAAATTAATTTTGTTGGGTTATGTTTAATGATGATGCTTAATTGGGATTGAGAATGCTGTCAACCATTCTCAATGTTTAAAAACTACCATGATAGTTAAAAAATTTATTCCTTTGAAGTAGGGAAAAATTGGCTTTACGCAAAACTGTAACCATAGAGCTTTCCACCAGCCAAATATGCATATAGTATAGCTGTTTCATTCCATTACTCTCTATGTGTTACCTTGCCAGCATATTCCATGTGCTGACCCGTTTCGGGCTGCAACGTTAATGTTGCAGACTTTTCAGATGACGATTAAGGAGTTTTAGGTCATGGTCCTATACTCAGTGATGCCGTTGGAGTTGATGGACTCACTTATCTTCCAAGCCTTCCGTTGTTATCGTTATTAGATGGCCTTAAGCCATATTTATTGTAATAAGTTCTCTTTTGAGACACTCGATGTAATAAGTGTGTGATTGCTACTCTGCTATAAATCCTCCGAGTACTGTGTGGTGTCAGCATTACTGATCCAGGGATGACACCGGAGCACAGAGATCAGACTATTTGAGGTCTGGTCGCTACAGAGATGGTATCAGAGCACACGCTGACTGTAGGACACGACCACTAAGCTAAAAAACCTAGAACACTATTCACTCTCTTCTCTTCTGACTTCTCATCTTTTCTACTCTTTTAGGATAGCGGATGCAAGGAACAAGTTCACGCAACCAGATGAAGATACACCCTTTGGACGTCACTTGAAGGAAGTCACTAGATACCTGAACATAGGAGTACTAAGCTTCACTGGAACCTACAATGCCACTTTACCTGAAGAAGAGCGCTGGATGATTCAAGTTCAAGTTCTAGGAAGGACGTTCATGCCAGTCACTGAGCCCATAGAGTTTTCTTTTGATGCACCAACTTGGAGTCTAGGACAGAGCATGGCAGCTCACATCTCCATGGGACGCATTGGAGAAGTCTACCGCAATGACCTCAAGGATACTATCTACCAGATTTGTGGGCGCCACGATGAACACTGGGAGATGATCAGCACTAGGAAGGATAGATCAATCGTAGCTTTTATCCAGGAGGTAAACCAGCACATTCGACGGCAGGAGAACCAGATGTGCGCCGACATGATAGATCTGAAGAAGGCTAAGACTAGAATCAAGGAACTGGAGGAAGAACTCAAGGCTACACATGAAGATTATGAAGAAGAAATTGAAGTATTGGTGGAGAAGAATGACGACCTGATCAAGAAGATTGGAATATTTATGGGAGGCCCTACGCCAGTAGAGGAAGACGAAGAACCCAAGGAGATTAGCCCGGAAGACTACATCATCATCGACGGCACCGATTCGGATCCAGATAGTAGCGATGATGACTATGTTGATGAAGCTGGAGCAGATATCATGGAGTCTGCAACCGAAGAATATTTCTAGTAGACCACCTCATCAGTAGTAGTAGTAGTCCACCATGTAAATATAGTAGTCCGAGCACTTTTGTGATAGATAGATCGATTGTATGCCCTTGTTTTGATTGAATGAAGTGAATTGTTTGCTTTTGCCTCATGTGCATATGGGTAGTGTTTTCTCTTCAGACCCCCTCTATTCTTACATCTCATCTTTTCTAAACCCTCAGATGCCTCCGAGACGTGACCCCGGATTTGCCTTTCCACCGGAGCTCACCCAGTTGATCCAGCAACAGAACACATTGATGCAGTTGCTAGTCCAGAATCAGAATCAAGGGAACAACAACAACCCACCACCACCACCACCTGTTGATCACTTAGCCCGTTTTCTTAGGCAGAATCCGCCGGTATTTTCCAGTAGCACCGAGCCGATAGTAGAAGATGATTGGCTTCGCAAGACAGCTAGGGAGTTGACCACAGCAGGATGTACGGATGCGGAGAAGGTGAAGTTTGCCGCACATCAGCTAGAAGGACCCGCAGCATCATGGTGGGAGAATTTCACAGCCACTTTTCCAGTTGACACTGTCACATGGGACCAGTTTCAGCAGGCTTTTCGTACCGCACATGTTTCAGTAGGAGCTATGGCCATGAAGAAGCGTGAGTTTCGCAACTTACGCCAAGGAGGACGGACAGTTGGCCAGTATGTGGAGGACTTTAGTAAGTTAGCATGTTATGCCCCAGATGACGTCGCTACGGATGCAGCTAAGCAGGAGAAGTTTCTGGAAGGACTGAATGATGAGTTGAGCATGCAGTTGATGGTAGCAACCTTCAACAACTACCAGGAGTTGGTAGATCGTGCTCTTATGATTGAAGGGAAGCAGCAGCAAATTGAGAATCGCAAGAGGAAGTATGGACAAGGAAAGTATAGTTCTGGAGCTCAGCAGAAGCCGTGTTTTACCCCTAGACCGGAAGGACATTTTCAGCATACCCATGGAGGAGGTAGCTCGCACAATCACAATGGCACCAGGAATGGTAATGGGAATGGAGGAAGCAATGGCCAGAATCGCACCAACCCATCAACCCCAGCCAAGAAGGACCTGAGCCAAGTCACTTGCTTTAAGTGTTCGAAGACCGGACATTATGCCAATGAATGCCCTGAAATACAAAATGGAAATGGCAATGGAAGCTCTCGGAAGAAGCCGAACCCTTTCAACAGGGGACAGGTGTACCACGTTAGCGTGGAGGAGGTTGAAGCTCAGCCCGATGCAGTAATAGGTAAGTTTTTGGTTAAGTCATTTACTGCACTCATTCTTTTTGATACTGGTGCATTGCATTCATACATCTCAAGGGGATTTGTGGATAAGTATAACCTATCAACCCAAGCCCTTAGGTCACCCATGTTAGTAACCTCGCCCAGAGCAGAGTATGTGGCTCGTCTATGGTGTGATCGGTTACCATTAAGGATTGGTAACTATGTTTTTCCCTCGGACCTAATAGTGTTGGAATCCCAAGGATTGGATGTGATATTAGGCATGGATTGGTTATCAAAGTATGAAGGGAATATTGAATGTGCTAGTAAGTCAATTTTGCTTACCACCCCAGAAGGGAGAAGGATCAAGTATGTATCCCGACATGTGCCGAAGAGGACTCAGGTAAATTGCTTAACAGGAGTTGTGCAGGAGGAAGTACCAGTGGTAAGGGATTTCCCTGAAGTATTTCTAGAAGAGTTGCCAGGCATGCCACCGGATAGAGATATTGAGTTTTTGATTGAGCTATTGCCAGGCACCGGGCCAATATCAAAGAGACCATATAGGATGCCAGCAAAGGATTTGGTAGAAATTAAGAAGCAGATTAAGGAGTTACTGGATAAAGGATATATTCGCCCAAGTTCTTCACCTTGGGGATCACCAGTACTTCTAGTGGAGAAGAAGGATGTATCGTTAAGGATGGTTGTTGATTATTGAGGATTGAACGAAGTAACAATCAAGAACAAGTACCCACTACCAATGATAAATGATCTGTTTGATCGATTGCAAGGAGCTAAGGTATTTTCCAAGATCGATCTGCGATCAGGATACCACCAGTTGAAGATTCGAGAACAGGATATTCCAAAGACAGCTTTTACCACCAGGTATGGGCTGTACGAGTATACCGTTATGTCATTTGGTCTGACTAGCGCACCTGCCTATTTTATGAACATGATGAACAAAGTGTTTATGGAGTTTTTGGATAAGTTCATCGTAGTGTTCATTGATGATATCCTAGTTTATTCGAAGAATGAGGAGGAGCATAAGAAGCATTTGCATTTGGTACTTGGAAAGCTCAGAGAACATCAATTATATGCCAAGTTCAGCAAATGTGAGTTTTGGTTGAAGGAAGTAGGATTTCTCGGACACATTATATCCGGAGAAGGAATAGCAGTAGATCCCGCTAAAGTTGAAACCGTGACCAAGTGGGAAGCCCAATAACAGTTGGAGAGATCCGGAATTTTCTTGGACTCGCAGGATACTACCGGAGATTTATTGAGAATTTCTCAAAGATTGCGAAGCCTATGACTGAGTTATTGAAGAAGGATACCAAGTTCGTATGGACAGGGGAATGAGAGGCTAGTTTCCAGGAGTTGAAGAAACGTTTGGTTACCTCACCAGTGTTGATTTTGCCAGACCAGACCAAAGATTATGAGGTGTATTGCGACGCTTCACGTCGAGGACTTGGAGCAGTGCTTATGCAGGAAGGGAGAGTTGTTTCATATGCCTCACGACAACTGAAACCTCATGAGTTGAATTATGCCACGCATGATTTGGAGTTAGCAGCCGTAGTGCATGCTTTGAAAACATGGAGGCATTTTCTCATTGGAAACCATTGTGAGGTGTACACGGATCATAAGAGTTTGAAGTACATCTTCACACGGAAGGAGTTGAATCTCAGACAAAGGAGATGGTTGGAGCTTATCAAGGATTATGATATGAAATTGCATTATCACCCTGGAAAGGCTAATGTAGTAGCTGGCGCATTAAGCCGTAAGAGCCATGTCAATACGTTAATGATGGGAGAAATACCAAAGGAGTTAGCAGAGAATCTTCGTGAACTATGTTTGGAAATAGTTCCGAGAGGCCATGTAGCAGCATTGGAGATTCAGTCAACTTTGATGGATAAAATCAGAGAAGCTCAGAAGACTAACAAGGAGATTGCGGCTATAAAGGAGAAACTGAACAAAGGAAAAGGTAAAGGATTTCGTGAGGATGAGCACGACACCCTATGGTTTGAAGACCATGTTTATGTGCCCAATGACCCGGAGATCAGGAAGTTGATTCTGCAAGAGGCACACGATTCACCATATTTGATTCACCCAGCAAATACCAAGATGTATTTGGATTTGAAGGATATTTTCTGGTGGACCAGAATGAAGAAGGATATTGCAGAGTATGTAGCAATTTGTGATGTATGTCAGAGAGTAAAGGCAGAGCATCAGAAGCCAGTAGGATTGTTACAACCATTGCCGATACCCGAATGGAAGTGGGATAATCTAGGCATGGATTTTATCACGGGATTACCCAGGACTCGTTCAGGCTATGACTCGATTTGGGTTGTAGTCGATCGATTGACGAAGGTAGCTCATTTTATCCCGGTAAAGACCACTTACACCAGTGCTAAGTTGGCAAGGATATACATGACCAGGATCGTATGTTTGCATGGAGTCCCGAGGAGTATCGTATCAGATAGAGGAACCTATTTTACCTCAAAGTTCTGGAAGCAGTTGCACGAAACTTTGGGTACCAGGCTAGAATTCAGTACAACTTTTCATCCACAGACAGATGGACAGACCGAGAGAGTCAATCAGATTTTGGAGGATATGCTGAGAGCTTGTGCGCTAGAATACGGATCTAGTTGGGACAATAATTTGCCATATGCAGAGTTCTCTTACAACAATAGTTATCAAACCAGTTTAAAGATGGCCCCTTTCGAAGCCTTGTATGGAAGGAGGTGCAGGACACCGTTGTCATGGGACGAAGTTGGAAACTGCCAGTTGTTTGGACCTGATTTGATTAAAGAGTCTTTGGAAACAGTGCCTTTGGAAACCATTCAGTTGGATAACGATTTGACGTACGAGGAGAAACCAATTAAGATTCTCAAGTTTGCCAGCCGAGTTACTCGCAGCAAGGTTATCAAGTTTTGCAAAGTTCAGTGGAGCCACCACACAGAGGATGAAGCCACCTGGGAGCGAGAGGAAGATTTGTTCAAGGACCACCCTCACCTATTTTCTAGCCAACCCGAATCTCGAGGGCGAGAATCATCTTAAGGGGGGTAGGTTTGTAACATCCCAAATTTCCAATTTGGAATGTTATACGTTAGATCATCATTGCATACCATATTTTATTTTGCATTTTGGCTGATCCTAGAAATTCCACGCAACTCAATGACCCACGGAGAGAGTTGGGGATTTCGTTATTTTCATATTTGAGTTTTCTCAAATTTTGAGAATAGGATCGTTTGATTTTAATTATATTATCATCAATTATTTCTATTACAAAAATATGAGAGAGGGAATAAAATGACTTTCCCAAAATAAAAAAATATTGAGGATTTAATAATAAAAATCAAATAAGATTTTATTTCGGAGTTTTTCGGTGTTTTATTTGAATTTAGGAAAAATGTGCGTTTTTCAAAATTGCATTTAGGTCCCAAATAAATGTTCACCTTGTGCGGCATGATTTTAGAAGCCCGTGAAAATTTATTTCGGAATTTTTGGAGTCCGTTTAGTATTTCTTTTTATTTTTCTTCCGAGCGGAATAAATAAAAAAACGAACCGACCTACGAGCCGTGTCCGGATAGGACTCCGGCCCGAGGTGGCCTTTAAAAGCCGGCCCAGCCCCCCCCGGGAGAAACCCTAGCCGCCAGCCCCGCGCCCGCCCTCGAGCCCCGCGCCGCCGCCGCTTGCCCCGCGCCGCCGCTGCCCGCCGCCGTCGCCGGAGCCGCCACACGCCGCCCGAGGTTCGCCTCGCCTCGAAATCCGTGCCGCCTTTTTTTCGAAAAACCGTTCGGTTTTTCCGTCGGTTTTCGCCGGTTTTTTTAGTTTCAGTTTTTTTTAAATAGATCGGTTTTTCCGGTTTATTTAAATAGCGAGCGTTCGTCCGTTCGTTCGTTCTAGCGAACGTTCGTCGTTTTTCATTTTCTTGGATTAAATCCGCGATTTTTCTGATCGCGATTCCTGATCCGATTTTCTTTTTAGTATAACTTTTCGCTCGTTTATCGGAATCAGGCGATTCAAGTGCCTAGAGTTTCGTCTCGAAACCCTCTATTCGTTTAACCAACTTAAACAAGATTTTGCCACTGTAAAATTTGCCCTAGATCCATATTAGTAGAACGAAGTTGTTTTCTTTCGCCGTTTGACTTTCGTTGTTTCGTTCGATTTGATTCTTTTTGCCAACTGGAGTTCTTAAGTTGAACCTTCTGGTTAGATCTCTTATTTGAGTTTTACCCGTGCATTAGATGAGTACTTATTGTATGCTTGTTTGTTTGTCTGTGATAGAATACCCGGAGTGCGCCGCCTGTTACTTCGAATCTCTAGGTTTCGCGGATCATCAGCAAGGCAAGTAACACTTTGATCATACCTTACTACTACCCAGTTTTATTGCATTAGATCAATCCTCACACATTGCATGGTTAGGATCTAATTAAATTGTGGGATGGGAAGTAGATGAGGTAGTACCTATTGCATGTTTATTATCAAACCTTTGGGAGTTACTTCTACGTTTGCTTATTACGCCATGCTATGCTAGTAGACGTGGATTGGGTGAGTGATATCCATGATAGATGTGAGTTTTGTTAATTAATGGTTTATCTAAGGTGGCAACTTAAACACACATCTGGGTGGATTGAGGCACCTGGGTATTCCAGGACTTGCCTGTTTTTTTTTGGACCGCCACCCAGGCTCAAAGGGATCATGAGATTATTCATACTAGAAACTTCCGTGTGCAGCCACAAGCTATTATGGGCTCTAGCATAGTTGACTAAGTCGTGCGAACTCTTACAGTGGTAGACTAGCAGATGTAGGGGATGTAGGTGGTACGGTCTACCCGATCGTAAGGTGCTAGCGCTTCTGAATGACTATGTCTCGGTCATCCGTCTTCTCAAACACCTTGTAGTGCGAGAAACCAAACGGAGGCGATCGAATCTTGTGGGGAAAAGTGCGCAAACCTCTGCAGAGTGTAATAAACTAATCATGGTTAGCCGTGTCCCCGGTTATGGACATCTTGAGTATCTAGTACTTGGATTATCATGTGAATCTCAACATGTTACTCTAAATTAATTTTGTTGGGTTATGTTTAATGATGATGCTTAATTTGGATTGAGAATGCTGTCAACCATTCTCAATGTTTAACAACTACCATGATAGTTAAAAAAAATTATTCCTTTGAAGTAGGGAAAAATTGGCTTTACGCAAAACTGTAACCATAGAGCTTTCCACCAGCCAAATATGCATATAGTATAGCAGTTTCATTCCATTACTCTCTATGTGTTACCTTGCCAGCATATTCCATGTGCTGACCTGTTTCGGGCTGCAACGTTAATGTTGGAGACTTTTCAGACGACGATTAAGGAGTTTTAGGTCGTGGTCCTATACTCAGTGATGCCGTTGGAGTTGATGGACTCACTTATCTTCCAAGCCTTCCGCTGTTATCGTTATTAGATGGCCTTAAGCCATATTTATTATAATAAGTTCTCTTGAGACACTCGATGTAATAAGTGTGTGATTGCTACTCTGCTATAAATCCTCCGAGTATTGTGTGGTGTCAGCATTACTGATCCAGGGATGACACCGGAGCACAGAGATCAGACTTTTTGAGGTCTGGTCGCTACACAACCACATAAATCTTGATCTCTAGCCTTCCCCAAGTTGCTTTCCACTCAAATCATCTTTCCAACAAATCCTATCCCATGAGAGAGAGTTGAGTGTTGGGGAGACTATCATTTGAAGCACAAGAGCAAAGAGTTCATCACCAACACACCATTTGTTACCTCTTGGACAGTGGTGTCTCCTAGATTGGCTAGGTGTCACTTGGGAGCCTCCGTCAAGATTGTGGAGTTGAACCAAGGAGATCACCTACTTCATGAAGATCTACCCTAGTGAGGCAACTCCTTCATGGGCGACGGCCATGGTGGGATAGACAAGGTTGCTTCTTCATGGACCCTTCGTGGGTGGAGCCCTCCATGGACTCGTGCAACCGTTACCCTTCGTGGGTTGAAGTCTCCATCAACGTGGATGTATGATAGCACCACCTATCGGAACCATGCCAAAAATTTCCATGTCTCCAGTTGCGTTTGCACACTCTAATCCCATCCCTTTACATTCTTGCAACTTGCATGATTTACTTTCCGCAGCTCATTTACTCTTGACATGCTTGCTTGATATGTATTGTGTATGTTCAAACTTGTGCCAAAACTTCACTTCAACTTAAAGAAATTAAAAACTGCAACTTTTTTTGCTAAGAGTCTATTCACCCCCCCTCTAGACACCTCTTCTTGATACTACAATTTGTATCAGAGCATTGGTTTCCATTGCTTTGGTTTAAACACCTTTGGAGGAAGATGGATGAGTCTACATTGGGGAGTCTTAGACGTAGAGTGCCTATTCTTGATGAAGAGTATTTTCATGAGTGGAAAAATGAGATGCTTGAGATCTTCAATGAATATCATTTGACCAAGTACATTACTACTCCTTGTGCTCGCATTGTTGACCCTTTGCATCCCACACCCGATGAGGACCTTGACATGATTCGCAATCTTAGAACTATCAATTTTATCATTAGAGGATTGCCCAAAAAATGTGATTGGTAGCTTACCTACTCTTGATTGTGCCTACATTATATGGATATTTCTTGAGGAATGATTCCCAAATTATTCCTTGAAAATTCTAGATAAGATTCTTCATGAGTCTATTGCCTTGAGTAAGATGAGTTCCAATGATCCCAAGTTTGGTGATTGCTTATTTGAGCTTACTAATATTACGAGTGCAAAAGGAGACATTGGAATTATTAGCAATATCATTTCCGAAGTCATTAGAATCCATGGAGATGAACATTGTTACGGTCATGCTTCTAATGAATTACCCTCTTTAGGAGTTGATCCATCACATGATGATGTTGAACATGGATACTATGATGAGGATTATGATAGTGACTATGATCTTGATGATGCGATGAGACACTTTGGTCTTATGGCTAATCTTCGCGGCTACATGGCTGGAGGAAAAGAATGGGTCCTTGATAGTGGATGTACTGATCATATGACCGGAGAAAAAGATATGTTTCATGAGCTTGCTGAAAACGACGACCCTTGAAAGTATGTCACTTTTGGTGATAACTCAAAGGGTAAGGTGGTTGGCCTTGGTAAGGTGGCCATCTCACATGACAGCTCCATACAAAATGTTATGCTCGTCGAATCTCTTGGTTATAATTTACTTTTCGTATCTAGACTTGCTGACTTTGGTTTCAATGTCCTATTTACTGAAGTAGATTGCCAAGTGTTTCATAAAGATAACCATAAAATGGTCTTTACCGGTATACGTAGAGGTGATCTTCACATTGTTGATTTCACTAAAAAGGCTAACCTTAGAACTTGCTTAATTGCTAAATCTTCTAAAGGCTGGTTGTGGCATAGAAGGCTAGGTCATGTGGGCATGCGAAATCTTGATAAGCTTATTAAAGGTGATCATATCCTTGGAGTAAAAGATGTTATATTTGACAAGGATAGACTTTGTAGTGCTTGTCAAGCAGGAAAACAAGTTGGAGGAAGTCACCCCGTGAAGAACATTATTACCACAAGAAGACTGCTCGAGCTACTTCATATGGATCTTTTTGGTCCCAATGCCTATAAAAGTCTCGGTGGTAACTCATTCGGTCTGGTTATAGTTGATGGTTTTTCAATATTTACGTGGGTGTTCTTTCTTGATGATAAATCGCAGGTCCAAAAGATCTTCAAGAACTTTGCTAGGAAGGCCCAAAATCAATTTGAAGTGAAGATCAAGAAGGTTCACAGCGACAACGGAACGGAGTTCAAGAATGCAAATGCGGATACCCTTCTTGCGGAAGAAGGGATCTCAAATCAGTTCTCGGCTACGTACACGCCTCAACAAAATGGAGTTGTTGAGAGGAAGAACCGAACTCTTATTGAGATGGCTAGAACGATGCCTGATGAGTACAAGACTCCAAAACACTTTTGGGCAGAAGCAGTTGAGACAGCTTGTCATGCAACAAATCGCTTGTATCTTCACAAGCTACTCGGCAAGACGGCATACGAGTATTTGGCTCAAAGTGCTACATTCTTGATAAGCATCGTCGTTCTAAATTTGCTCCTAAATCTCATGAAGGTTTCCTACTTGGTTCTGGCTCAAACTCTCACACTTACCGGGTCTACAACAATTTCACTCAAAGGTTTAAGAAACGGTAGATGTAAAGTTTGATGAATCTAACGGCTCGAAGTAGAGCAATTGCCAATTGATCTAGGAGAGAAAGACCCTTCAGAAGCAATTCAAGACTCGTCTATTGGCAAGATTCGTCTGACGGAGGTAAAGGAGAGTACCTCGTCCGTCCAAGTGGAAACTTCCACCTCACGACAAGGTGAACGAAGAGTTGATTTGGAAGCATCCATGAGTGGGACACACTAATACGAAGAAAATGAGGACATACACCAAGATGAACCTCATCAACCTCCTTCTCCACCACAACAAGAGAACGGCAACGTCAACAATGAAGAAGGCGAAGAAGAAGAACAAGATGAAGAATATGTTCCTCCCCGACCCAAGCAAAAGCTTCCACGAGTTCGAGCAAGAGTCGCCAAAGACCATCCTGTCGAGCAAATCTACAATGATATCCAAACTGGGAGAATCACTCACTCTAAGACTCGTTTGGCTAACTTTGTGAACATTATTCATTCATCTCTAGCATTGAACCTATGAAGGTTCAAGAAGCATTGGAAGATCCGGATTGGATAATTGTCATGCATGAAGAGCTACACAACTTTGAGAGAAATCAAGTGTGGACATTGGTCGAGAAGCCTAACAACAACCACAACATCATCGGTACCAAATGGGTGTTTCGCAACAAGCAAGATGAAGATGGTCAAGTTGTCTGCAACAAAGCTCGTCTAGTAACCCAAGGCTACACTCAAGTCGAAGGTATGGACTATGGTGAGACATACGCCCCCGTTGCTAGACTCGAGTCCATGCTCATCTTACTTGCCTATGATAATCACCATGATATCACTTTATACCAAATGTACATTAAAAGTGCTTTTCTAAATGGTGAAATTGAGGAGGAAGTTTATGTTAAACAACCTCCCGGCTTTGTCAATCCTAAGAAACCCGATCATGTTTACAAACTTCACAAAGCCCTTTATGGTCTTAAACAAGCTCCTAGAGCGTGGTATAAATGCTTGACCAAGTTCCTTATTGAAAAAGGTTTGAAATTGGAAAAATAGATTCTACTCTTTTCACAAAAAAGGGTTAATGGTGAGTTATTTGTATGCCAAATTTATGTTGATGATATCATATTTGGCTCAACTAACCCTCATTCTAGTGAGAAGTTTGGAAAGCTAATGTCAGAGAAGTTTGAGATGTCTATGATGAGTGAACTCAAGTTCTTTCTTGGTTTGAAAATCAAGCAAACTATGGAAGGAACCTTTGTCTCTCAAACTAAGTACACCAAGGACTTATTTAGGAAGTTCAACATGCAAGAAAGCAAAGGTATGAAAACTCCCATGCCTACTAGTGGACATCCTGACTTGACTAAGGACGGTGAACCGGTTGATCAAAAAGTTTACCGCTCTATGATCGGTTCATTGTTATATCTATGTGCCTCTCGTCCCGATATTATGCTAAGTGTGTGCATGTGTGCACGATATCAAGCGGCTCCCAAAGAATGTCATCTTAAGGCCGTGAAAAGGATAGTGATATACTTAATACATACATCAAATTTTGGCATTTGGTATCGAGGTTGTCTTTTGATCTTGTTCGCTATTCCGATTCGGACTATGCCCTGTGTGCCATTAAGAATAATTAACCATAATATTGTCTAGGAGTTTAGTAGCTTCTCCTAAATTGATTTCCATAAAAGTGCCTCCCGAGGCTGAATCTAAAAGATTTCTGAAAGAAAAATTCAATCCAGCATAAATTTTTTGTATGATCATCCATAAATTCAAACCATGTGTAGGGCAATTACGTATCATTAATTTCATCCTCTCCCACGCTTGTGCAACATGCTCATGCTCAAGTTGCTTAAAATTCATAATATCGTTTCTAAGAGAGATGATCTTAGCGAGAGGAAAATACTTAGAGATAAAAGCATCTTTGCACTTATTCCATGAATTAATACTATTTTTAGGCAAAGATTAGAGCCAATTTTTAGCATGATCTCTAAGCGAAAACGGGAATAGCTTCAATTTAACAATATTATTATCCACATCTTTCTTATTTTGCAGATCACAGAAATCAACGAAGCTGTTTAGATGGGTAGCAGCATCTTCACTAGGAAGGCCAGAAAATTGATCTTTCATAACAAGATTCAACAGAGAGGTATTGATTTCACAAGATTCAACATCGGTAGTAGGAGCAATCAGAGTTCTAATAAAATCATTATTGTTGGTATTGGAAGATTCACATAATTTGGTATTATCTTGAGCCATTGTGACAAACAATCAATCCAACATACAAGCAAACAAGAAGCAAGCAAAAAGAGGCGAACGGAAAAAGGGCGAATAAAACGGCAAAGGTGAAGTGGGGGAGAAGAAAACGAGAGGAAAATGGCAAATAATGTAATGCGATGGATAAGAGTTTGTGATGGTACTTGGTATGTCTTGACTTGTGCATAAATCTCCCCGACAACGGCACCAGAAATCCTTGTTGCTACCTCTTGAGCATGCATTGGTTTTCCCTTGAAGAGGAAAAGGTGATGCAGCAAAGTAGCGTAAGTATTTTCCTCAGTTTTTTAGAACCAAGGTATCAATCCAATAGGAGACTACACACAAATCCCCTAGTACCTGCACAAACAAATAAGAACCTTGCAACCAATGCGATAAAGGCGTTGTCAATCTCTTCACGGCCACTTGCAAAAGTGAGATCTGATAAAGATAATAAGATAAATATTTTTGCTATTTTTGTGGTATAGATTGGAAAATAAAGATTGCAAAATAAATAGTAAAGTGGAATTGTAGATTGGAAACTTATATAATGTAAAGTAGACCCGGGGGCCATAGGTTTCACTAGTGGCTTCTCTCAAGATAGCATGTATTACAGTCGGTGAACAAATTATTGCCGAGCAAGTGATAGAAAAGTGCATAGTTATGATGATATCTAAGGCAATGATCATGAATATAGGCATCACGTCCATGACAAGTAGACCGAAACGATTCTCCATCTACTACTATTACTCCACACATCGACTCTATCCAACATGTATCTAGAGTATTAAGTTCATAAGAACAAAGTAACGCATTAGGCAAGATGACATGATGTAGAGGGATAAACTCAAGAAATATGATATAAACCCCATCTTTTTATCCTCGATGGCAACAATACAATACGTGTCATTTCCCTTTCTTTCACTAGGATCGAACAACACAAGATTGAACCCAAAGCTAAGCACTTCTCCCATTGCAAGAAAGATCAATCTAGTAGGCCAAACCAAACTGATAGTTCGAAGAGACTTGCAAAGATATCAAATCATGGATATAAGAATTCAGAGAAGAATGAAATAATATTCATAGATAATCAAGTTCATAAGCCCACAATTCATTGGATCGACAAACACACCACAAAAGAGTTACATCGAATAGATCTCCAAGAAGATCGAGGAGAACTTTGTATTGAGATCCAAAGAGAGAGAAGAAGCCATCTAGCTAATAACTATGGACCCGAAGGTCTATGGTAAACTACTCACACATGATCAGAGAGGCTATGGTGTTGATGTAGAAGCCCTCCGTGATCGAATCCCCCTCCGACAGATCGACAGAAAAGGCCCCAAGATGGGATCTCATGGGTACAGAAGGTTGCGGCGGTGGAAAAGGTGTTTTGTGGCTCCTCCCGAAGGTTTCAGGGCATAAGAGTATATATAGGCGAAAGAAGTAGGTCGGTGGAGCTGTGAGGGGCCCACGAGGGTGGGGGGCGCGCCCTCCTGCCTCGTGGCTTCCTCGCTGCTTCCTTGACGTCCACTCCAAGTCTCTTGGATTGCGTTTGTTCCAAAAACGATCCTCACGAAGGTTTCATTCTATTTGGATTCCGTTTGATATTCCTTTTCTGCGAAACACTAAAATATGCAAAAAAACAACAATTTGCACTGGGCTTTCGGTTAATAGGTTAGTCCCAATAATATAAAAAGGTATATTAACGCCCATTAAACATCCAAAATAGGTAATATAATAGCATGGGACAATCAAAAATTATAGATACGTTGGAGACGTATCATAGGGCCCGACAGCCGCGCCTTACGGGTAGAACTTGCAGAGATGCTCAATATTGCATGAGTTTTGCAACTAAATGCCATCTCCGGTCTCCAGATAGACTGCGCCAGGTCTGGTAACTCGAACTACCCGGTAAGGGCCTTCCCACTTCGGCGTCAACTTGTTTGTACCCTTGGCGGACTAAACGTGCCTAAGGACAAGGTCGCCTTCCTCAAAACACCGGGCATGAACCCTGCGGCTGTGATAGCGATGCAGGGCTTGCTGATAGCTTGTAGCACGTGTAGCAGCCCAGAGATGGTTCTCCTTGAGTAGCACAGTGTCGTCACGCTGGTGCTGATGTTGCACTACTTCATCATAGGCAAGTACTCGAGGTGACCCATAAATGAGTTCCATGGGGATAACTGCTTCTGCCCCATAGACTAGGGAGAAGGGAGTGTGCCCGGTAGCTCGATTTGGTGTCGTTCTGAGGGACCAGAGAACTACCGGCAGCTCATCGATCAACCGCATGTCGTGCTTCTGCATCGTATCAAAGGTTCTGGTCTTGAGTCCTCGCAGCACTTCAGCGTTCGCCCTCTCAGCTTGCCCATTGCTTCTGGGATGTGCGGCAGAGGCAAATGAGATCTTGCTTCCAAGGGCATGAACATATTGCATGAAGGCACGGCTCGTCAACTGGGTGTTCTTGTCGGTAATGATCCTTGTTGGGACTCCAAAACGGCACAACAATTCTTTCAAGAACTTGATAGCTGACTGAGTAGTCACCTTCCTCACGGCAGCTACTTCCGGCCACTTTGTAAACTTGTCGATAGCAATGAACAAGAATTCAAAGCCCCCGGCAGCTCGGGGGAAAGGGCCGAGGATATTGAGCCCCCATAGCGAAAAGGGCCATGACAAAGGGATGGTCTGAAGAGCTTGTGCAGGCAGGTGGATATTCTTGGAATGGAACTGGCAGGCTTCACATCTGGCGATGAGCTCCACCGCATCTTGGAGAGCTGTGGGCCAATAGAATCCTTGCCGGAATTCTTTCCCAACTAATGCCCTTGATCCAATGTGGGAGCCGCATGATAACCCACAAGTATAGGGGATCGCAACAGCTTTCGAGGGTAGAGTATTCAACCCAAATTTATTGATTCGACACAAGGGGAGCCAAAGAATATTCTCAAGTATTAGCAGTTGAGTTGTCAATTCAACCACACCTGGAAACTTAGTATCTGCAGCAAAGTGTTTAGTAGCAAAGTAATATGATAGTGGTGGTAGCGGCAACAAAAGTAAAGACAACAAAAGTAATGTTTTTGGTATTTTGTAGTGATTGTAACAGTAGCAGTGGGAAAGTAAATAAGCAAGAACCAGTATATGGAAAACTCGTAGGCACCGGATCAGTGATGGATAATTATGCCGGATGCGGTTCATCATGTAACAGTCATAACATAGGGTGACACAGAACTAGCTCCAATTCATCAATGTAATGTAGGCATGTATTCCGTATATAGTCATACGTGCTTATGGAAAAGAACTTGCATGCCATCTTTTGTCCTACCCTCTCGTGGCAGCGGGGTCCTATTGCAAACTAAGGGATATTAAGGCCTCCTTTTAATAGAGAACCGGAACAAAGCATTAGCACATAGTGAATACATGAACTCCTCAAACTATGGTCATCACCGGGAGTGGTCCCGATTATTGTCACTTCGGGGTTGCCGGATCATAACACATAGTAGGTGACTATAGACTTGCAAGATAGGATCAAGAACTCACATATATTCATGAAAACATAATAGGTTCAGATCTGAAATCATGGCACTCGGGCCCTAGTGACAAGCATTAAGCATAGCAAAGTCATAGCAACATCAATCTCAGAACATAGTGGATACTAGGGATCAAACCCTAACAAAACTAACTCGATTACACGATAAATCTCATCCAACCCATCACCGTCCAGCAAGCCTACTATGGAATTACTCACGCACGACGGTGAGCATCATGAAATTGGTGATGGAGGATGGTTGATGATGACGACGGCGACGAATCCCCCTCTTCGGAGCCCCGAACGGACTTCAGATCAGTCCTCTCGAGAGGTTTTAGGGCTTGGCGGCGGCTCCGTATCGTAAAACGTGATGATTTCTTCTCTCTGATTTTTTTCTCTCCGAAAGCAAATATATAGAGTTGGAGTTGGCGTCGGAGGGCATCCAGGGGGCCCACGAGGTAGGGGGCGCACCCTAGAGGGGGGGCGCCCCCCACCCTCGTGGATAGGGTGTGGGCCCCCTGGTCTTCATCTTTGGCGAGGATTTTTTATTATTTTTTCTAAGATGTTCCATGGAGTTTTAGGTCATTCCGAGAATATTTGTTTTCTGCACATAAAACAACACCATGGCAATTCTGCTGAAAACAACGTCAGTCTGGGTTAGTTCCATTCAAATCATACAAGTAAACTCCAAAACAAGGGCAAAAGTGTTTCAAAAAGTAGATACGACGGAGACGTATCAACTCCCCCAAGCTTAAACCCTTGCTTGTCCTCAAGCAATTCAGTTGACAAACTAAAAGAAAGAAAGAAAAACTTTTACAAACTCTGTTTGCTCTTGTTGTTGTAACTATGTCAAGCTAGCATTCAAGTTTCCAGCATAGATCATAACTAACCACATTTGCAATAATTCTCAGGTCTCATAATTACTCATATCAATAGCATAATCAACTAGCAAGTCATAATAATAAATCTCAGATGACAACACTTTCTCAAAACAATCATAATATGATGTAACAAGATGGTATCTCGCTAGCCCTTTCTGAGACCGCAAAACATAAATGCAGAGCACCTTTAAAGATCAAGGACTGACTAGACATTGTAATTCATGGTAAAAGAGATCCAATCATAGTCACACCCAATATAAATTAATAGTGATGAATGCAAATGACAGTTGTGCTCTCCAGCTAGTGCTTTTTAATAAGAGGGTGATGACTCAACATAAAAGTAAATGGATAGGCCCTTCGCAGAGGGAAGCAGGGATTTGTAGAGGTGCCAGAGCTCGGTTTTGCAATAGAGATAAATTGTATTTTGAGCGGTATACTTTCATTGTCAATGTAGCAACTAAGATATGGCGATATCTTCCATGCTAAACACATTATAGGCGGTTCCCAAACAGAATGGTAAAGTTTATACTCCCCCTTCACCAACAAGCATCAATCCATGACTTGCTCGAAACAACGAGTGTCTCCAACATACGTCAGGTCCCAGGGGGAGTTTTGTTTGCAATTAATTTTGATTTAGTTTGCATAAAGCATGGGACTGGGTATCTCGGTGACCAACCATTTTCTCGTGAGTGAGGAGCGGAGTCCACTCCTCTTGAGAATAACCTGCCTAACACGGAAGATAAGGACAACCTTGGTTGATACATGAGCTATTCGAGCATAAAAAACAGAATGTTTATTTGAAGGTTTAGAGTTTGGCACATACAAATTTACTTGGAACGGCAGGTAGATACCGCATATAGGAAGGTATGGTGGACTCATCTAGAATAACTTTGGGGTTTAAGGGATTGGATGCACAAGCAGTATTCCTGCTTAGTACAAGTGAAGGCTAGCAAAAGACTGGGAAGCGACCAACTAGAGAGCGACAATAGCCATGTACATGCATTAAAATTAACAAACATTGGACGCAAGCATGAGTAGGATATAATCCACCATGAACATAAATATCGTGAAGGCTATGTTGATTTGTTTCAACTACATGCGTGAACATGTGCCAAGTCAAGTCACTTAAATCATTCAAAGGAGGATACCACCCCATCATACCTCATCATAATCATCTCAATAGCATGTTGGCACACAAGGTAAACCATTATAACTCATAGCTAATCAAGCATGGCACAAGCAACTACGATCTCTAATTGTCATTGCAAACATGTTTATTCATAATAAGCTGAATCAAGAACGAGGGGCTCATCATATTTACAAAAACAAAAGAGGTCGAGTTCATACCAGCTTTTCTCATCTCAGTCAGTCTATCATATATCATCATAATTGCCTTTCACTTGCACGACCGAACGGTTTGAATAATAATAAGAGTTTACGTGCATTGGACTAAGCTGGAATCTGCGAGCATTCCATAAACAAGAGAAGACAAGGCAATACGGGCTCTGGGTTAAATCAACAATAATGCATATAAGAGCCACTTCAACAATTTAATCATGGTCTTCTCCTACTGACCCCCAAAGAAAAGAAAAGAAATAAAACTATTTACACGGGAAGGCTCCCAACAAGCAAAAGAAGAACGGGAAATATTTTTGGATTTTCTTTTTAATTATTACTACTACAGCAGAAAAATAAACTACTACTAATTTTTTTGCTTTTTCTTAAGGTTTAGCAAATACACAAGAAGAAAGCAGGAAAAATAAAATAAACTAGCATGGATATTACAGTGAAAGAGTGAGCACCGACATCTAGCAATGAGTGTGTGTGAACATAAATGTAATGTCGGTGAGAAATACGTACTCCCCCAAGCTTAGGCTTTTGGCCTAAGTTGGTATATTGCCAGGGATAGCCTGGCAGATACCCATAGGTGTAGCTGGGGTCGTACTGCGACGCAGAATAGTTGGGATCATAATCTGATGAAGAAGAAGACTCTGACTGCCACTGGCTGACAGTCATCTCTGGATCCCAAGAATAAACAGATTGTCATGGAGGCCCATCTTGTGGTTCCTATTTCGGGTCTGGTGCAGGATTCTTGTAATCTTGGACGGTAGCCCACGTAACGAGGTAGGGTCCTACAAAATTAAACAAAGAAGGAGCAGGCAACGTAATAGTTTCAGGATAATGTTTATCAAAGTATAACTTATATTTGAGCTCTCCATTCATGTCCTTAACAAGAAAATCATGAGCTATCATGCTCTTATAGTCTAGATAAGCATCAGGCAGCAATTTTCCTTCTTTCTCATAATGCCTAATAGCTATGTCAAAGTGTGCAGCAAGGCGAGAAGCATAAATGCCTCCAAAGATGGGGCCTTTAGTACGGTTCAGACTCAACCGCCTAGCAATAATTCCGCCCATACTGACAGTGTTGTCACGGTATAAACCATGGAACAGAATAATAATATCAGGAACACTAAGGTTCCCATAGTTCCCATGACCAATTAAGCATCGACTAGCAAATAAAGCAAAATAGCGTAACACAGGAAAATGTATGCTAGTAATTCTTGCATCAGAAACCTTCCTGGTTTCTCCCATAGAGAAAAGGTTAATAAATGGTTCCAACTCTTTATGAGGTGGTTCCTCTAAGATACCATCAGGAGGTATGTTGCAGACTGCGCAAAATTCAGACAATGGCATTTTCTTCACAACGTCATATAAATGAAACTCTACTGAAGGAGGTGACTCTTTAGGGAAAAAGTATAAGTTTTGCACAAAAGTATTTGTGAGTAAGAGATACTGTGGACGTTGGTCGTGGACGAAGTCGGTGAGGCCAGAATTCTTAATCAATGAATAGAAATCCTCATAAATCCCAGCCTCTCTCAAGAAATTATCAAAAGGCCATTCACACGGCCGGATCTCCGCGGTACGAGGCAAATTATATTTGGGCCTCTGAGCTTCTTCATTTTGTTTATCCTTTGAGCTTCGGCTCGATGAACCCCTCAAAAGTCTCCTCATTATTTTTCTGAAATAATCTGAAATTTTTAGTAACTTCAAACAAAAGTGAACCAACTTCAATAAAACAGACATCAACTACTCCTACAAGTGCCTAGAGCCTATATCAAGCATTAGAACTACTTGGAACCATATAAATTTGACATGCAAGCTCAAGAACATGGTCACCTATGCAGCACAAATTTGCAAAGAATAAAGCACTAGAACAAAAACTAATTGTACCAATGGAGGAGTCACATACCAAGGAACAATCTCCCCAAGCAGTTTTGTGAGAGGTGCTTTGAGCAAGGAGATCGAAAATCACAGCAAAAGTGGCTGGAACTCATGCTTGAGTTGGTTTTCGGGTTTGTGTGAGACAGAGGAAGAAGATGGGTGCTGAGATAAGTGGAGGAGGGCCACCGTGGGCCCACGAGGCAGGGGGGCGCGCCCTAGAGGGGGGGCGCCCACCACCCTCGTGGCCAGGTGGCAGCTCCTCCTGCGGTAATTTTTTCACAGTAAATCCTCAAATATTCCCGAAAAAATCATATTAAATTGGCATGTCATTCTGAGGACTTTTATTTTCGGGATATTTTTATATTGCACGGATAAGTCAGGAAACAGGCAGAAAAATACTATTTTTACTTTATTTCTACTAATTAACAGAAAGTATAGAGAAGGTACAGAAGGTGGTGCTTCTAGTTTCATCCATCTCATGCTCATCAAAAAGAATCCACTAACAAGGTTGATCAAGTCTTGTTAACAAACTCATTTCGATAATCATGAAACCGGAGAAATTTCGAATAACACTAAGTTACCTCAACGGGGATATGCACATCCCCTATAATAAGTATATCATATTTCTTTTTGACAGTAGGAAGAGTAAATTCAAAACCTCCAATTATAATCGATGGAATTTTTCCAATTGAGTTGATACTATGAACTTGAGTTTGTTTCCTCGGAAAGTGTACCGTATGCTCATTACCATTAACATGAAAAGTGGCATTGCCTTTGTTGCAATCAATAACAGCCCCTGCAGTATTAAGAAAAGGTCTTCCAAGAATAATAGACATACTATCATCCTCGGGAATATCAACAATAACAAAAGTCCGTTAAAATAGTAACGTTTGCAACCACAACAGGCACATCCTCACAAATACCGACAGGTATAGCAGTTGATTTATCAGGCATTTGCAAAGATATTTCCATAGGTGTCAGCTTATTCAAGTCAAGTCTACGATATAAAGAGAGAGGCATAACATTAACACCGGCTCCAATATCACATAAAGCAGTTTTAATATAATTTCTTTTAATGGAGCAAGATATAGTAGGTACTCCGGGATCTCCAAGTTTCTTTGGTATTCCACCCTTAAAAGTATAATTAGCAAGCTTGGTGGAAATCTCAGCTTCCAGTATCTTTCTTTTATTAGTAATGATATCCTTCATATATTTAGCATAAGGATTTGTTTTGAGCACATCAGTTAATCGCATACGCAAAAAGATAGGCCTAATCATTTCAGCAAAGCGCTCAAAATCCTCATCATCCTTTTTCTTGGATGGTTTCGGAGGAAAAGGCATGGGTTTCTGAACCCAAGGTTCCCTTTCTTTACCATGTTTCCTAGCAACAAAGTCTCTTCTATCATAACGTTGATTCTTTGATTGTGGGTTATCAAGATCAACAGCAGGTTCAATTTCTATATCATTGTCATTACTAGGTTGAGCATCATCATGAACATCATCATTAATATTTTCACTAGGTTCATGTTCATTACCAGATTGTGTTTCAGCATCAGACATAGATATATCATTTGGATTATCAGGTGGTTCAGCAATAGGTTCACTAGAAGTTTGCACAGTTCTATCATTTTTCTTCTTCTTCTTTTTAGAAGAACTAGGAACATCAATATTATTTCTTTGAGAATCTTGCTCGATTCTCTTAGGGTGGCCTTCTGGATACAAAGGTTCCTGAGTCATTCTACCAGTTCTAGTAGCCACTCTAACAACATAATCATTTTTCTTACTATTCATTTCATCAAGCACTTCTTTTTGAGCTTTAAGCACTTGTTCTACTTGCGTGGTAACCATAGAATCATGTTTTCTAACAAGTTTAAGTTCACCTTTAATATTAGCCATATAATCACCCAAGCTTCTAATCATATAAGCATTTTCTTTTAATTGTCTACCAAAATAAGCATTGAAGTCGTCTTGCTTAAACATAAAGTTATCAAACTCATCCAAACACTGACTAGCAATTTTAGTAGGAGGGACTTCAGCTTTATCATATCTATAGAGAGAATTTACCTTTACTACCTGTGTCGGGATATCGGGATCAGGAGGTTCTTCAATAAATAAAGAATTGAGATCATATGTTTCTTTAACAGGCGGTATATTAAGACCATGTATTTCTTCAATAGGCGGTAAATTCTTAACGTCTTCAGCTTTAATACCTTTTTCTTTCATACATTTCTTTGCCTCTTGCATATCTTCGGGACTGAGGAATAGAACACTTCTCTTCTTCGGAGTTGGTTTAGGAATAGACTCAGTAATTGGAGCAGGAGCTGGCTCAGGAGCTGGCTCAAGAGGTGCCCAATTATTTTCATTTGTCAACATATTATTCAATAGAATTTCAGCTTCATCCGGTGTTCTTTCCCTGAAAAGAGAACCAGCACAACTATCCAGGTAATCTATAGAAGCATCGGTTAGTCCATTATAAAAGATATCAAGTATTTCAAGTTTCTTAAGAGGATGATCAGGCAAAGCATTAAGTAACTTGAGAAGCCTCCCCCAAGCTTGTGGGAGACTCTCTTCTTTAATTTGCACGAAGTTGTATATTTCCCTCAAAGCAGCTTGTTTCTTATGAGCAGGGAAATATTTAGCAGAGAAGTAATAAATCATATCCTGGGGATTACGCACACAACCAGGATCAAGAGAATTAAACCATATCTTAGCATCACCCTTTAATGAGAACAGAAATATTTTGAGTATATAAAAGTAACGCGATCTCTCATCATTAGTAAACAGGGCGGCTATATCATTTAACTTAGTAAGATGTGCCACAACAGTTTCAGACTCATAGCCATAAAACGGATCAGATTCAACCAAAGTAATTGTATCAGGATCAATAGAGAATTCATAATCCTTATCAGGAACACAAATAGGTGAAGTAGCAAAAGCAGGGCCGGGTTTCATTTTATGTCTAAGTGATTCTTTGTTCCATTTAACTAATAACCTCTTAAGCTCATATCTATCCCTGCAAGCTAAAATAGTGGCAGAAGATTCCATATCAAAAAGATAACCCTCAGGGATAATAGGCATATTTTCATCATCAGTATCATCATCGTATTCAGATTCAACAATTTCTTTTTCTCTAGCCCTAGCAATTTGTTCATCAAGAAATTCACCAAGGGGCACAGTAGTATCAGGCATAGAAGCAGTTTCATCATAAGTATCATGCATAGCAGAAGTGGCATCATCAATAACATGCGACATATCGGAACGAATAGCAGAAGGAGGTTTAGGTGTCGCTAGCTTACTCATAACAGAAGGTGAATCAAGTGCAGAGCTAGATGGCAGTTCCTTACCCCCCCCCTCGTAGTTGAGGGATAAATTGTTGTCTTAGCGTCTTTCAAGTTCTTCATAGTGTCCAGCAGATATAAATCCCAAGTAACTCAAAGAATAGAGCTATGCTCCCCGGCAACGGTGCCAGAAATTAGTCTTGATAACCCACAAGTATAGGGGATCGCAACAGCTTTCGAGGGTAGAGTATTCAACCCAAATTTATTGATTCCACACAAGGGGAGCCAAAGAATATTCTCAAGTATTAGCAGCTGAGTTGTCAATTCAACCACACCTGGAAACTTAGTATCTGCAGCAAAGTGTTTAGTAGCAAAGTAATATGATAGTGGTGGTAGCGGCAACAAAAGTAAAGACAACAAAAGTAATGTTTATGGTATTTTGTAGTGATTGTAACAGTAGCAGCGGGAAAGTAAATAAGCGAGAACCAGTATATGGAAAACTCGTAGGCACCGGATCAGTGATGGATAATTATGCCGGATGCGGTTCATCATGTAACAGTCATAACATAGGGTGACACAGAACTAGCTCCAATTCATCAATGTAATGTAGGCATGTATTCCGTATATAGTCATACGTGCTTATGGAAAAGAACTTGCATGACATCTTTTGTCCTACCCTCCCGTGGCAGTGGGGTCCTATTGGAAACTAAGGGATATTAAGGCCTCCTTTTAATAGAGAACCGGAACAAAGCATTAGCACATAGTGAATACATGAACTCCTCAAACTATGGTCATCACCAGGAGTGGTCCCGATTATTATCACTTCGGGGTTGCCGGATCATAACACATAGTAGGTGACTATAGACTTGCAAGATAGGATCAAGAACTCACATATATTCATGAAAACATAATAGGTTCATATCTGAAATCATGGCACTCGGGCCCTAGTGACAAGCATTAAGCATAGCAAAGTCATAGCAACATCAATCTCTGAACATAGTGGATACTAGGGATCAAACCCTAACAAAACTAACTAGATTACATGATAAATCTCATCCAACCCATCACCGTCCAGCAAGCCTACGATGGAATTACTCACGCACGGCGGTGAGCATCATGAAATTGGTGATGGAGGATGGTTGATGATGACAACGGCGACAAATCCCCCTCTCCGAAGCCCCGAACGGACTCCAGATCAGCCCTCCCGAGAGTTTTTAGGGCTTGGCGGTGGCTCCGTATCGTAAAACGTGATGATTTCTTCTCTCTGTTTTTTTCTCTCCGAAAGCAAATATATAGAGTTGGAGTTGGCGTTGGAGGGCATCCAGGGGGCCCACGAGGTAGGGGGGCGCGCCCTAGAGGGGGGGCGCCCCCCACCCTCGTGGACAGGGTGTGGGCCCCTTGGTCTTCATCTTTGGCGAGGATTTTTTATTAGTTTTTCTAAGATGTTCCGTGGAGTTTCTGGTCATTCCGAGAATATTTGTTTTCTGCACATAAAATAACACCATGGCAATTCTGCTGAAAATAGCGTCAGTCCGGGTTAGTTCCATTCAAATCATACAAGTTAGAGTCCAAAACAAGGGCAAAAGTGTTTGGAAAAGTAGATACGACGGAGACGTATCACCGCACATGCCTTTGTGTATCTCAGCCAGCAGTTCCTTTCCTTCTTCCCGACAGATGCACTTCAATTTCACACTGTTGGGCCTCCTTCTGTATAGAGTGTCATCGACAAACTGATCCATACTGGCCCTCCGGGCTACTCTTTCAGCTTCATCTTCGTCATCGGGAAGTTCTTCGGTCTGGAGGAAATGGACTATGTGCCTTGCCCAAGTTAGAGCCTGGGCTCGACAACAAGGACTAGCAGCACCTCCTCAACTACGAGGGCATGTTCCTCGTTCGCGAGGACCATAGGCTCGACAGGAGGGTGCGGTCCAGCAAGTGATGAGGAGTTGTTTCCGGCAAGGTCCCTATCAGGAGCCCCGGGAGGCTCTATCGGGATAGGCTTACCAGAATCCATCTTTCTCCTTTTCCATTCCATTGTTGCTGGGGATACGGTGGGGTGAGTAAGGTGGAGAACAAATGTTCCTGGTTCCATAGGAAGCTTCTGCATAGCACACTTTGGCAGATTATCATCTATGTTGTTTTCTTCATGGGGTACGTGTTCTGTTTGCAATCCGTCAAAGCGCTCCTCCAATCTTCTCACTTCCTCAATGTTTGCCTCCATCAATGGGCTTTGGTAATCCTTGTTGATTTGTCTCACCACAAGATGTGAATCTCCTCGAATGATAAGCTTCTTAATTCTCAATTCTGTGGCAATCCTAAGCCCGGCAAGGTGCCCTTCATACTCTGTTGTATTGTTGGTCGCCTCTTCCCGGGCAAAGTGCAGCTCGATGACGTACTTCAAGTGCTCCCCGGAGGGGGCAACGAGAAGCATGCCAGCCCTTGCACCTTGTACGGAAAAGGCACCATCGAAATACATGATCCATTCTTGGGGCGCTTCCTTGCCGGGGATAACTGTTTCCAACACTTCCTCATCTGGGGATGGCGTCCATTCTGCAATAAACTCTGCCAATACCCTGCTCTGAATTTCTGATGTGCTCTCAAACTTCAGGCCAAAGCTGGATAACTCCAAATCCCACTCCACTATTCTGCAGGTAGCCTCAGGGTTTCGAAGTATCCTTTGCAACGGGAAGCGGGTGACAAGTGTGATCTCATGGGCTTGGAAGTAGAGGCACAGTTTCCTTGAGGCCATGATGAGACCAAAGATCAATTTTTGCACACCAGAGTACCTCGATCTAGCTCCTTGTAGCAGGGAACTAACGAAGTACACTGGGCACTGCACCACTTTCTTCTTTCCCGTGTCCTTCGGGTCGCCCTTGCTACCGTGCTCATTTCTGTCTTGACTCTTATCTAGCTCTGTTGGGTCTTGCTCATTTTTTGCTTCTTCCACTCCCCGTTGTGCCACCGAGGCTGCACTAACCACTTGATTGGTTGCCGCCAAGCAAGCAGCAATGGGATCTTGTGGTTTGGGGGAAACCAAGGTGGGCATAGAGGACAAGTAGGCCTTCAACTCTTGCAAAGCCACATCTGCTTCCAGGGTCCACTTTGTGGGCCCTACATTCTTCAGGATTTTGAAGAATGGCAGGGCGCGCTCGGCTGACATGGAAATGAATCTTCTTAGCGCGGCAACGCACCCTGTTAGATGCCTCACATTGTTGACTGTCCTTGGCGCCTGAATATACTCGATAGCTTTGATCTTGTCAGGGTTGTCTTCGATCCCCTGACGGGATACAAAGAACCCAATTAGCTTGTCGGAGGGAACACCAAATACACACTTCTCCGGGGTTGAGCTTCAAGTTGATCTTGCACATATTAGCAAATGCCTCCTCCAGATCCTGGATGAGGGTTGCTCTGTCCTTGGTCTTGACCACAATATCATCCATATAAGCCTCTATGTTTCTATGCAGTTGCAGCTCAAAACCAATCTGGACTGGCCTTGCAAAAGTAGACCAGGCACTCTTCAACCCAAAAGGCATGTGGATGAAGTAATACATACCACATGGGGTGATGAACGAGGTCTTCTCTTCTTCTTCTTTGGACATGAACATTTGATGATATCCAGAATATGCTTCCAAAAAGGAGAGCTAATCACAACCTGAAGTGCACTCCACAATCTGATCGGTGCGCGGCAAGGGAAATGGGTCCTTTGGGCAAGCCTTGTTGAGATCTATGAAATCTATGCGAAGCCTCCATTTCCCATTAGCCTTGCGAACAACCACTGGATTCGCTAACTATGTTGGATGCAGCACTCCTCTAACCAAACCAGCTGCCTGAAGCTTCTTAATCTCCTCTCCAATAAACTACAGCCGCTCAAGGGCTTGCTTCCGAACTTTCTTATTGACAAGCCAGACATGTGGGCAGACAACAAGGTGGTGCTCGATTACCTTCCTGGGAACACCGGGGATATCAGATTGTTGCCAGGCAAACACATCGATATTCGCCCGCAGGAAGGCAAGGAGCGCCCTTTCCTATTTGTCCTCGAGGGTGGTGCTGATAGTGAAAGTACCATCAACGCCAGCCGGCCCTGCCGGGACCTTCTTCACTTGTTGTGTTGCAACCTTGGATCTCTTGTTGTTGGAACTCTCTGGCAAGTCATCAACAGGCACAGCGCACTCTGAAGAGGCACGCTTCCCGAATTCCTTTCTAGCGTCCCTGCTATCCTTCTTCTTTCCTTTATTCTCCTTGGTTGGAACTGCTGCTGCTGCTTCCTCTGCCGCGACTGCATCCCGGTACATCTTATCCACGCAAATGATTGCATCCTTCTCATCTGATGGAACGTAAATGAGTCCTACCGGCCCAGGCATCATCAAGGTATTGTAGGCATAGTGCGATGACGCCATGAACGGAAGGGCTGGGCGTCCAAGGATCCCATTGTACGGCAGGAGGAGGTCGACCACATCAAACACAATCTTCTCAGTCTGATAGTTCAGTTCTCCCCCAAATGTCATCGGCAACATGATATTTCCCTTAGGATGACTCATGACGGGATTAACGCCTTGAAACATGCCCGTGACCTTTAGCTCTTCCTTCACTATTTGAAGTTTGCTTATGACCTTTGGGGAAATAAGATTCAACCCGGCCCCACCGTCAACTAACATCTTTCTGACTTTGAGGTTGCGAATTGTTGGAGAGACCAAAAATGGCAACATCCTACCACAGTGGTATGGTCAGGATGGTCTTCTTTGTCAAAGATGATGGTCGTGCATGACCATTTGAGCGGCTTCCGAGCCTCTGCTGCTGGCTCCACGGCATTGACCTCGTGTGCTCAACGTTTGGGTTGGCGGTGAAAGGAGTGCATAGATGCACATCTGTCGACGCACATGGCATGAGTGGCCTTCTGGAATTCCTGCTTACTAGTTTCCTCTTCATCCCATCCATCACTCTCACCATTGCAAACTTCCTTCTCTCGACCCCTCGCGGGTTTTCCTTAGTTCCAGAAGGGTCTGTCGGGGCGATTTGCTTTACTGCATCGGCCCTTCCCGCCAACGGTATTCTGACCTTTCTCCTTGTCACGCTTCGCATATTCTCCTCTCCGCCTCTTGACAAGCTACTCAACTTGATAACACTCTTGAAGATCGTGGCCCTTGGTCCGATGGATCTTGCAGTACGGCCCATCGCCTTTCTCAGCCTTCTCGGCAGTCGCAGCTTCCCGATAGTTAGCACACACGGCAGCCTCCTTGTCGGGAGCTTCGGCTTTACCGTTCTTGCCGGTACTAAGTGAGCCCGATCCTTCGACAGTCATCACTAACTTATCCTTGCGCCTCTTGTTGCACTTCTTGCTCTTCTTCTAGCTGGTGGATTCATCGTCGTCCTCTGAGTCGATGTTGATGCAATCCTCTTCTCCGGGGAGTTTTCTTCCTTCCTCCATCTGAACACACTTGTCCACCAAGGTGTAAAGCCCCTTCACAGTCTTGGGCAACTGCACATTCATCTTGGAACAAATCTTGCGGTTGCGCACATTGGATTGGAAGGCAGCTATCACAGTTGCTGGATGGATATTCGGGATGTTCCTGTGGACTCTGCTGAATCTCTACAAGTACTTCCAGGGAGTTTCTCCTTCTTTCTGTTGGAGAAGCTGCAAGTCACTGGGCCTCCCTGGTTCTTGATGGCCGACAGTGAAGGCGCCAATGAACTCATGGCACAGGTCAGCCCATGATGAAATGGAGTTCTCTGGCAGGTGCATCAGGCAAGACCTCACATTGGACTTGAGCGCCAATGGAAAGTAGTTGGCAAACACCTTCTCGTCTCTTCCCCCGGCAGCTTGAACAATGATGGTGTAGATCCTCAGAAATTCTTCCGCGTTCGCGCTGGTTGCCATGGTGGAGATCGAACCGTGTGGGTGGCCCCTTCTGTACGACCCGCAGCGCGAGCTTGGGGAGGTCGTGGCTGGCCAGCTCGCTGTGAACCCCTAGCCTCGGCGAAACCGAGCAGATCTAGATGGTGGTACGCCATTAGTCCGTCTGCACGGCCGCTGATGGAAACCTCAATAGCAGCTGAGCCCATGCCATGGCCTCTGTAGCAGTGCTCGACATGGGTGATGACGATATGGACCGCACCGTCGCTCGACTTCTGATGGCACCAGTAGCGACAGCACCACGTCCTTGCTGTTGCGAGGCGACCATCTAGATGGCATCCTGATGTGGTGAGGGCGCTTGAGGGCCAGCGGCTCTGTGTGGTGCAGCGACCTGGTCGACTCACTCCGAGGGAGGTGCACACGCTGTGGTCGCTCCTGTGGCGGCGGTGGCCGGAGGGCGGTGATCCGCCCCGGACCGAGCGCCGCTGTTGTGGTTGTGCCCATCAACGAGAGGGAGGGGCGCGGATGGGATAACCCCTTCACCCATACCTCATGGAGCATAGCCATCAGGATGTTGCTGATGCTGCTCTCCTCCGTTGTCTCCTGCTCTTGCTTTGGCCGCGGGGGAGGTGGTGACGGTGCCGCCTTCAACGACCACATCCCCAGCAGCGCCCACATCCTAGTGCACCTCCACATCCCCCGTAGCATTGGTGGCTGCAGGCGGTGGGGCCTTCTGGAATTCCTGCTTACTGGTTTCCTCTTCATCCCCTCCATCCCTCTCACCATTGCAAACTTCCTTTTCTCGACCACTGGCAGGTTTTCCTTGCTTCCGGAAGGGTTTGTGGGGACAATTTGCTTCACCGCCTCGGCCCTTCCCGCCAGCGGTATTTTGACCTTTCTCCTTGTCACGCTTCGCATATTCTACTCTCTACCTCTTGACAAGCTACTCAACCTGATAACACTCTTGAAGATCGTGGCCATTGGTCTGATGGATCTTGCAGTATGACCCATCGCCTTTCTTAGCCTTCACGGCAGCCGCAGCTTCTCGGAAGTCAGTGTACATGGCAGCCTCCTTGCCGAGAGCTTCGGCTTTACCCTTCTTGCCGGTACTAAGTGAGCCTGATTCTTCCACAATCATCATTGCCTTATCCTTGCACCTCTTATTGCGCTTCTTGCTCTTCTTCTAGCTGGTGGAGTCGCCGTCGTCCTCTGAGTCGATGTTGATGCAATCCTCTTCTTCGGGGAGTTTTCTTCCCTCCTCCATCCGAACACACTTGTCCACCAAGGTGTAAAGCTCCTTCACAGTCTTGGGAAACCGCACGTTCATCTTGGAACAAATCTTGTAGTTGCGCACATTGGATTGGAAGGGAGCTATCACAGCTACTGGATGGATATTCAGGATGTTCCTGTGGACTCTGCTGAATCTCTGCAAGTACTTCCGGAGAGTTTCTCCTTCGTTCTGCTGGAGAGGCTACAAGTCGCTGGGACGCCCTTGTTCTCGATGGCCGCCAGTGAAGGCGCCAATGAACTCATGGAACATGTCAGCACATGACAAAATGGAGTTCTCTGGCAGGCGCATCATCCAAGACCTCACATTGGACTTGAGTGCAAAAGGGAAGTAGTTGGCAAACACCTTCTCGTCTCTTCCCCGACACCTTGAATAGAGATAGTATAGATGCTCAGAAATTCTGCTGGGTTTAGCCTCCCATCATACTTCTCGGGTATCTCTGGCTTGAATGTGCGAACGGACGGCGGACGGAATTGTCGCAGCTCAGGAGTTAATGCAGGGCACCCATCCTTGAAAGGTAGGTACCCACCAAACTCGAGCGCAGGCTCATCGATGTCGGGGCCGTCGCACCCATTGGTTTGATAATGGTCATTGCGGAGTCGCTCAATGACAAGCGTGTGTCTCCCGTCCGCCTGTCCTCCGAGGCTCGCTGTTAGCCTGGACATGCTCGTGAGTTGGAAGAGGCCATCGAGACGTCATCAGGTTCTTGATTCTGCCACGCTCGCGCTGGTTGCCGTGGTGGAGACTGAACCGTGTGGGTGGCCCCTTCTGTACGACCAGTAGCGCGAGTCGTCGTCGTTGCTTGGGGAGGCCATGGCGGGCTAGCTCGCTGTGAGCCCCTAGCCTCGGTGAAACCGAGCAGATCTGTATGGTGGCACGCCACTCGTCCATCTGCTCGGCCGCCGGCGTGTAGCGACCATGCCTCAAACGGTCCAATCTCTATGCTCTGGTGTCATCCCTGGATCAGTAATGCTGACACCACACAGTACTTGAAGGATTTATAACAGAGTAGCAATCACACACTTATTACATCGAGTGTCTCAAAAGAGAACTTATTACAATAAATATGGCTTAAGGCCATCTAATAACGATAACAGCGGAAGGCTTGGAAGATAAGTGAGTCCATCAACTCCAACGGCATCACTGAGTATAGAACCACAACCTAAAGGCACCTTAATTGTCATCTGAAAAGTCTGTAACATTAATGTTGCAGCCCAAAACGGGTCAGCACATCGAATATGCTGGCAATGTAACACATAGAGAGTAATGGAATGAAATAAGCTATTCTATATGCATATATGGCTGGTGGAAAGCTCTATGGTTACAGTTTTGCGTAAAGCCAATTTTTCCCTACTGCAAAGGAATAAATTTTATTTAACTATCATGGTAGTTGTTAAACATTGAGAATGGTTGACAGCATTCTCAATCCCAATTAAGCATCATCAATTAAAAACCCAACAAAATTAATTTTAGAGTAACATGATGAGATTCACATGATAATCCAGGTACTAGATACTCAAGATGTCCATAACCAGGGACACGGCTAACCATGATTAGTTTATACACTCTGGAGAGGTTTGCGCACTTTTCCCCACAAGACCCTATCTCCTCCGTTGGTGTGACGCCCCCGATTTAATCATACACTAATCATACACGCAAACGTGTACGATCAAGATCAGGGACTCATGGGAAGATATCACAACACAACTCTACAAATAAAATAAGTCATCCAAGCATCATATTACAAGCCAGGGGCCTCGAGGGCTCGAATACAAAAGCTCGATCATAGACGAGTCAGCGGAAGCAACAATATCTGAGTACAGACATAAGTTAAATAGGTTTTCCGTAAGAAGGCTAGCACAAACTAGGATACAGATCGAAAGAGGCGCGGGCCACCTGCCTGGGATCCTCCTAAACTACTCCTGGTCACCGTCAGCGGGCTGCACGTAGTATTAGGCACCTCCAGTGTAGTAGTAGTCGTCATCGACGGTGGCGTCTGGCTCCTGGGCTCCAACATCTGGTCGCAGCAATCGGATATAGGAAGGGGGAAAAGGGGGAGAAAAGCAACCGTGAGTACTCATCCAAAGTACTCGCAAGCAAGGAGCTACACTACATATGTATGCATTGGTATCAAAAGGAATAAGGGTATCATATGTGGACTGAACTACAGAATGCCGGAGTAAGAGGGGGATAGCTAGTCCTATCGAAGACTACGCTTCTGATAACCTCCATCTTGCAGCAGGAGAAGAGAGTAGATGGTAAGTTCACCAAGTAGCATCACATAGCATAATCCTAACCGGCGATCCTCTCCTCGTCTCCCTATTAGAGAGCGACCACCGGATTGTATCTGGTACTTGGAAGGGTGTGTTTTATTAAGTATCCGGTTCTAGTTGTCATAAGGTCAAGGTACAACTCCAAGTCATCCTATTACCGAAGATCATGGCTATTCGAATAGATTAACTTCCCTGCAGGGATGCACCACATAACCCAACACGCTCGATCCCATTTGGATGGACACACTTTCCTGGGTCATGCCCGGCCTCGGAAGATCAACATGTCACAGCCCTACCTAGGCACAACAGAGAGGTCAGCACGCCGGTCTAAATCCTATGGCGCAGGGGTCTGGGCCCATCGCCCATTGCACACTTGCATGTTGCGAGGGTGGCCGGAAGCAGAACTAGCCCCCTTAATACAAGAGCAGGCTTACGTTCCAATCCAGCGCGAGCCGCTCAGTCGCTGATGTCATGAAGGCTTCGACTGATACCACAATGTCGAGTGCCCATAACTATCCCCGCGTAGATGGTTAGTGCGTATAGGCCAGTGGCCAGACTTAGATCACATACCAAGATCTCGTTAAATGTGCTATCTTGAAATAACCGCGAACGCCGACCAGGGCCAGGCCCACCTCTCTCCTAGGTGGTCTCAACCTGCCCTGTCGCTTCGCCACAAAGATCCACTCGCGGGTACTCCTACGAGCCGACCCATCTTTTAGTCATCACATGTATCATGTATAAGGTATATAGTATATACTCGTGATCACCTCCCGAGTGATCTTGACCCGATAGTATAGCATGGCAGACGGACAAGAATGAAGGGCCACTGATGATAAACTAGCATCCTACACTAAGCATTAGGATTGCAGGTAAAGGTAACAACATTAGTAGCAAGGACAGGCTATGCATCAGGATAGGATTAACAAAAAGTAGTAACATGCTACACTACTCTAATGCAAGAAGTATAGAGGAGAGCAGGCGATATCTGGTGATCAAGGGGGGGGGCTTGCCTGGTTGCTCTGGCAAGAGAGAGGGGTTGTCAACACCGTAGTCGTACTGGGTAGCAGCGGCGTCGGTCTCGGTGTCTAGCGAGAGAAGAGGGGGGAGAAACAATAAATATAATGCAAACAAATGCATGACGATGCATGACATGACAAAGCGTAAAGCTAGGTGTGCCCTAACGCGGTATGAGGTGGTACCGGTGAAGGGGGGAAACATCCGGGAAAATACCCCCGGTGTTTCGCATTTTCGGACAGATGAACCGGAGGAGGAAAGTTGTGTGTTTGCTATGCTAGGGATGCGTGGCGGACGAACGGGCTGCGTATCCGGGTTCGTCTCGTCGTTTTGAGCAACTTTCATGTACAAAGTTTTTCCATCCGAGCTACGGTTTATTTTATATTGATTTTAAAAGATTTAAATCATTTTTAGCATTTAATTAATTATTTTAATAGAACATTATCCAAAATAGTGAAAGATGATGTCAGCATGACATCACCATGATGTCAGCCGGTCAAACCCAGCTGACCAGAGTCAAACCTGGCCTGTGGGTCCAGTGGGACCCACCTGTCATAGACTTAGGCTAACTAAACAGGTTTGATTAGTTTAGTTAACTAACTAGGTTAATTAAATAAGATTAATTAAGTTAATTAATCAATTAATTAATTAATTAATTAATTAATTAATTTGATAATTTAATTTATTATTTATTTTTAATTCTTTATTTTTCATTTTCGTTTTTCCCTACTCCTTTTCTTTTTATTTGATTTACAGGGGAGGGCCCCACATGTAAGTGGCTCAGGCCACCTTCCTCCTATGCACAAACGCACACAGGGGAGGGGCAGAGGGCGCGGCGGCCGGACATGGCCCCGGCCGACGGCGGGGTAGGCAGCATGGGACGGTTGCGGGTGTCGTAGCGCACGGGGCGCGAGCGAAAGGGGGGGCTCATCGGCGGTGGACGCGGTCGGCTGTGGCAAGGGCGCGGTGCGGTGGCCGCAGCGAGGGCATGCGCGGGCGCGGGCGGCGCGCGGGTCGCGCGCGAGCGGCGTGGGGAGCGCGCGCACTGGGCGCGGCTAGAGCGGGCCGCGGCTGGGCGAGCACGTGCGCGCGCGGTGGCGCGTCGAGCAAGGGAGGCCGGTGTCGGATTTCGGGTTCCGGCAGACCCTTGAGGTTCGAACACTGGGGTGCGCGCGGAGATTTCGCCTCCTACCTACCTGCACCCCTCCGCCTCGCTAAGATCTAAGCAATGGAAAGAACAACACGAATGACACAAGGTTTATACTGGTTCGGGCCACCGTTGTGGTGTAATACCCTACTCCAGTGTGGTGGTGGATTGCCTCTTGGACTGATGATGATGAACAATACAAGGAAGAACATCCTCGCAAGGGTCTGCTCTTGGCTGGGGCGATGAACTGCTGAGAGGAGTTCAGTCGCCCTTCTCTCTCTCTTTTTCTTTCTCTCGTCCTTTTTTCTCTTCCTACGTTCTTCCCTTTCTCTTCTGTGGGTGGTTGTTCCTATTTATAGAGGCCCTGGTCCTCTTCCCAAATATCAAGCGGGAAGGGAGCCAACAATGGCGGGCTAATTTGAAGGGGGACAGCTAGTACCAGCTATCCTAACAAAAGTAGTCTTCGCCTGCACAAAGCTCTGGTGGTGACGCCGTCTTGGGCTCCACAATGACCTCCGTTTTGCAGTCCTCCTGGTCTTGGTCTTGTTGCACCGAAATGGCAACCTTTGCCTGATGCCTCGATACTCCGCGGCTGCGCTTGCTCCCTTTGCACCAAAGAGGGAAGGAGGACGCTGCGCGGGCTGGCACCCTCCTGGCGCCTTTGGTCGTCATGGCTTGCGTCACGGGCACCTCGTGAGGTACCCCGCCTTGATCTCTCCGCCTCCTCGCGAGCCAGCCTGATGAGGGCCGTGCCTGAGGAAGCTCCGCGTCGTCTGCCCCGCGAGGCTTGGCCCCTCGCGAGGGTCTTGGGTCTGTATTGGTGAAGATGGGCCGTGCTGGGCCCCCCTTTGAGCCACGCTGCAGGCCGCAGGCAGGCAAGTCTGGGGACCCCCGTTCCCAGAACGCCGACAGTAGCCCCCGGGCCCAAGGCGCGCCCGGACATGGCCGTGCAGGGAGGCGGAAGGGCAAGAGCAAAGCGCCGCGGGCCGTAACAGCCTGCGGCATTGGGTGCCACGTGGCAGTTGATTGGACGTGAGCGCCTTAGCAACCGTGCGAGTTGATAAAGGAGTGGCATCTGCCTAGGCTTTGCTTTTTGCTTTCTCCAGTTGCTGCTCAGATCCCCTTTCTTGCGCCTCTCCTTCCTTCCTCCAAAGTTTCCCGATCTACTCCGACCGCATGACCTAGGAAGCCATGGCGCCTCGTCAGCCCCCGGCCGCAGCTTGGTACTCGTCTGCCCTGGACTCGCCGAACATGTCGGAGGCGAGCCTTGCTCGGTTGCGCCGGATGGAGGCGGCGCGAGGCATCGACGGGGAGAAGGTGTTCAAGGCCGGCTCCGCCACCCCTGAGGGTCAAGGGAGCACCTTCTATCCATTCTTCGTAAGTGCCATTGCTGCTGGCCTGGTGCCTCCCTTCTCCGAGTTCTTATTCTCTGTCCTCCGCCATTACAAGCTACAGGCTCTGCATCTCCACCCCAACTCCGTCCTTCTCCTGGCAATCTTTGCCTATTACTGCGAGGCTCACGTAGGGGTGCAGCCCTCAATGGCCTTGCTGCGCCACTACTTCTACCTCCGAACCTCTCGCAGTCCTGCTTCCGCGTGCGCGAGGTTCATCGCATACGACGGTGCCATTGCCATCTCGAACCCCGGGAAAAGGATTGAGGGCTTCAGGAGCAAGTGGGTCTTGGCGGATGCTGGGCGCATTCACCCTCGGATGATCTTGCCCACAGAGCAGCCCACGAGCTCTAGCGATTGGGGTCGAGCGGAGCTCGCGGACCCCCGCGCGAAGCTGGTGTTGGAGAAGATGGATGCGGATCTGAGGCCGGCCAACATGGCGGCGGCGAAGCTGACCGGCGCGTCACTGCTGAGGGAATTCCTAGAGCACCAGCTGGCTCCGCTTCGGCTGTACTCACCCCCGATGTGGAGGCCCCATCCAAGCCCCACAGCCTTGGCCAACAGAGATCTGGCTGCGGTCCTCCAATCTCTGGTCGGGGCGATGTGGCGAGGTTGGAGGGTGCTCCTATGCCCTTGTTCCTCTGCGACGACTGGGAGCAGGTAGTGGAGTCCATGCCCATCTTCAACGGGGATGGGCCCGTGCCCATGGAAACTCCCGAGGAACCGGTGGACGTGCCCTCCGACGACTCCAGCGAAGAGGAGGAAGGAGGGGAGCGGGAAAGAGGGCCTGACTCCGAGGCGACTGACGGAGAGTCGAGGGCTCCCCTCCCCCGGCGCAGGTCCCGCGTTCTCTGCCTCTCTCCGAGCGATGACGACGAGGATGACGACGAGTAGGACGGCGGGAGCTTGCCCCCGATCCCGAAGAAGGACAGGACCGGGCTGATCTCCCGCGGGTCTGCCCCGGCCTCGAGGCGGACCGCACCTTCCGCTTCCAAGCTTCCCGAGGTTGACCCTTCCAGCCGGCTTTCAGGCTTCAAATTTGGCCGGAGGCCGCTCGAGCTCACTGGCGACGACCCATAAGCGTTTGATTCTTGTCTTTATTTCTTATTCTGCTCCTGAGGCTTGACGTCCGCATCTCTTGGACAGGCTGGCTGTAACGCCCCGAGTCCGATGCGCCAGGTGTCTTCTAGTTATTCGTTGTTGTTGCCTTGTCTTTTGCTTGCGTGTTGCTTTTCATCATGTCATCATGTGCATTGCATCATCATGTTTTCAAAACTTGCATCCGTTCGGGTGTCCCAGTTCCATCCGTTGTCCGTTCTGAGCCCAGACACACTTGCGCGCGCCCGCGGCATGTCCGAAATAGTATTTTATAAGTGGCCGGAAAAATGTTCTCGGAATGGGTTGAGAGTTGGCGTGCGATCTTATTATAGTGTAGATAGGCCGCCTGCCAAGTTTCATCGCATTCGGAGTTCGTTTGATAGCCCAACCATTAAGCTATAGCGGCATTATAGCCGGTCTAACGTCGGACGTTTTCGGTCTTCGGAAACAGATGCCGGGCCCTCTCTCTCTCTTCTCCCCCTCGCAGTCTCGCCACAGCCCATCTAGTCCGTCCTCCTTCCCCTATTCGCTTCCGGAGTTGTCCGATGCGATCGCACGGTCCGAAACCCTCTCTGCTCAGTGCATCAAACCCCCCTCGCGCGCGCGTCCGAAAAGCTGTCCCAGACCCGACCCGGACAGTCATCACCGTTGGATCCGGATCATCCCCAAACGTCTACAAAAGGTCACCGTTTTCTTCTTTGGACTCCCTAGCCTATTTTTCCTGGCCGTCCGATTTTGATCAGAGGGACGGGATAGCCCCTAACCTAATCCGCAGGCGTATATAAACTAGTCCAACCCTAATCTTTAGGAGGTTTGTCCCATCAGTATCGTCCCCGCCGCCAGACATCCACCCACTCGCCTCCCACCTTGGGATCCTCCCAGATCCGATCGAACCAACCACCTGCAACCATCTCCCTCCTTGATTTCATCCTCGACCCCATCCTCTCACCACCACCAGCGCCTCCACTGCCGCCCAATGACCTCCTCCTTCCTCTGGCCGTAGCCAGCTGCCTTCCGTGGAGCCAGCATCTCGCAGGAGCCTGCAGATGAGCGCCTCCCCTATTGGCTCTGTTCTTCGCTTGCTCCCCCTTCCTCTAATCTCTCTCCCTCATCATTTTAAGAAGGAGCTCCGTATGCGTCGCCGTCGTCGTCTTCGTGCCGCAGCCCAAGCGCTGCCCGAGCCCCGCCTGCTCCTTCAAGTCCGCTGCCATCTCCCAAGGCCTCGGCTCCGCCGCCCTGCCAAGTTCCACGCCGCCCTGTCTGCTCATTCTTGCCGTTGTGCCCATTGATCACCTGACCGCGGCCACCACCTGAACACGAGGCTGCTTTGCTGCTCGCCCCGCCGTCCAGTTCAGGCCGAAGCCGCCTCCTCCCGCCGCCATGGCGCCCGAGGCCTTCCTACAGGACCACCAGCGCCACCATGGACCAGCGCCGCCATTCAAGTTCGCGTCAGGCCCCATTCTGGACCGGATTCTCCCTCTCCGCCGTCAGGAATGAGCTTCCCGTGCCAGGCCCTGCCTTCGCCGGAGTTCCCTCGCGCCAAGTTCGCCGTCCGCCGCGCCAAGGCCCCTGCCTCGCGCCCTCCTCCTCATCGCCCTTCGTTGCCTGGAGTTGCCGGGAGCCCGCGCCAAGTCCCTCGCCTCGCCGCCCCTTCGTCCCGCTCGCCGGAGTACCGATCCCGGTGTCAGCCTAAACCTGCCGCTGTCATTCTGCTTCAGAAACGAGCAGAGTGCCTCGGCCGCTCGCGCTGACCGATCCCAGATCGACTGCACGCGTCTGGGCCGGCCTCGCCTCGGCCCAGCTGGCGGCCTACAAGCTCCTCCACTAACTGGGCTTGGCCCATGGTGAGGCCCAGTCCGCCCCAGTTTTGGCCCCGTAATGTTTTTTTATTGTCTGGAGATTTGTCTATTTTCCAGAGGCAGCAGTTTTTACAGAAAAACCCTCATGTTTCATGCATATAATAACTCATCATCTATGCACCAGTTTAAAATGATTTATATATGAAAGTTGCTTAGAATTTTGTGTAGTTTCATAATATGTCATTTCCATCCTTGTTCAAAGTGTTTAATATGTTGTTTGTTTAAATTTTCTTAAATAACTTGTTAAAATGTTTTATTCCATAACTTAATAACCGTAACTCCGAATTTAATAAACTTTATATGTAAATGGGGTAGAAAAATGCCTAGTTTAACATGGTGTACTCACTTTGCATGTTTAATAACCCTAAAATTGTGTTTAGGGCAGAACAGTACCAAATTGATAAATGCATATGGGGATTTACCGGCTTCGTTATTTGTTATGTCCGGCCCCATTTAAATTGTTTAGATGGTGTAGTTTTGTTATTCTTCACCTCTTACCATGTTTAACAACATTTAATATTGTTGGGTACATAACCGGGAGAGAACTAAATAATTGATGTGGTGTTTCGTCAATATGCAACGGAGTTGCATATTGAGCTCCACTTAATTTGAAGGATTGTTTGTGCACTTTGCCATGCCATGCTTCGTTAAACTGGACATGCATCATACTTGGTTGTGCATCATGCCATGTTATGTGATGGTTGTTTTACTATGTTGTTTGCTCCTTTCCGGTGTTGCTTCTTCGGGTTGGTTCCGATAACGTCGTGTTGTGAGGATTCGTTTGTCTACGTCCGTTTGTCTTCTTCATGGACTCGTTCTTCTTCCTTGCGGGATCTCAGGCAAGATGACCATACCCTCGAAATCACTTCTATCTTTGCTTGCTAGATGCTCGATCTTTTTCTATGCCTATGATGCGATACCTACCACTTGCTTATCATGCCTCCCATATTGTTAAGCCAAGTCTCTAACCCACCTTGTCCTAGCAAACCGTTGTTTGGCTATGTTACCGCTTTGCTCAGCCCTTCTTAAAGCATTGTTAGTTGCAGGTGAAGATTGGAGCTTGTTCCTTGTTGGAACATGGTTATTTTGTTGGGATATCACAATATCTCTTATTTAATTAATGCATCTATATACTTGGTAAAGGGTGGAAGGCTCGGCCTTATGCCTAGTGTTTTGTTTCACTCTTGCCGCCCTAGTTTCCGTCATATCGGTGTTATGTTCCTGGATTTTGCGTTCCTTACGTGGTTGGGTTATAATGGGAACCCCTTGACAGTTCGCCTTGAATAAAACTCCTCCAGCAAGGCCCAACATTGGTTTTACCATTTGCCACCTAGCCTTTTCTTTCCCTTGGGTTCTGCAGACTCAAGGGTCATCTTTATTTAAACCCCCGGGCCAGTGCTCCTCTGAGTGTTGGTCCAACCCAGAGCACCGTGCAGGGCCATCCCTTGGCAACTTGGGTTACGTCGGCTCCTGTACGCTTAGCTTATCCGGTGTGCCCTGAGAACGAGATATGTGCAGCTCCTATCGGGATTTTTCGGCACAGCGGGTGGTCTTGCTGGACTTGTTTTACCATTGTCGAGGATGTCTTGTAGAACCGGGATACCGAGTCTGATCGGAATGTCTCGGGAGGAGGTCTATTCCTTCATTGACCGTGAGAGCTTGTCATGGGCTAAGTTGGGACACCCTACAGGGATTTGAACTTTCGAAAGTCGTGCCCGCGGTTATGGGCAGATGGGTATTTGTTAATGTCCAGTTGTAGAAAACCTAAAGTTGATCTTAATTAAAATACATCAACCGCGTGCGTAACCGTGATGGTCTCTTCTCGACGGAGTCCGGGAAGTGAACACGGTGTTGGAGTTATGCTTGACGTAGGTTGTTCTAGGATCACTTATTGATCATACTTTTATTGACCGTGCTTTGCCTTCTCTTCTCGCTCTCATTTGCGTATGTTAGCCACCATATTTGCTAGTCGCTTGCTGCAGCTCCACCTCATACCTTTACCTTACCCATAAGCTTAAATAGTCTTGATCGCGAGGGTGGGAGATTGCGGAGTCCCCGTGACTCACAGATACTTCCAAAACCAGCTTGCAGGTGCCAATGAGTCCGTGCAGATGACGCAACTGAGCTCAGGAGGAGCTCGATGAAGATCTTGTCCTTTGTGTTGTTCCGTTTCAGTTGATCAGTAGTGGAGCCCAGTTGGGGTCGATCGGGGACCTTGTCGCATTTGGGGTTCTTCTTTTATTTTGGTTCCGTAGTCGGACCTTGATTGTATTTGGATTTTGTAATGCTTTATTCATGTAATTGTGTGAAGTGGCGATTGTAAACCAACTATGTATCTCTTTCCCCTTATGTATTACATGGGTTGTGTGAAGATTACCTCACTTGCGACATTGCTTTCAATGCGGTTATGCCTCTAAGTCGTGCTTCGACACGTGGGAGATATAGCCGCATCGAGGGCGTTACACTGGCGCCCGCAACAAAGAAGTCGAAGGGGGCTCCTGAGGTTCCATCCGTGGCAGCGCCTCTGTCCGCGAAGGAGGGTGACCGCAACGCACGGGCTTCTCCTGCCCGGTCGTCCTCGCGAGGCCTAGCTGAGCCGGCTGGGGCGAGGTCGGCCCCCACAGATCAAGTGACTCCCGAGGTGCCCTTGCCTGCCGCCGCCACTACAGCCGTTGGGGCGCAGCAGACTCCGCCTCAGGATGCTGTGGCCGCGCAGCCGCCTTCTCCTCCTACTCCACCGGCTGCTGTCTCTCTGACTCCTTCTACCATTCTGGATCGTGTTGTCGCTGAGCTGGACTGACCGCGGCAGGATCTTCTTGGCGCCGACCCTCGCTTGGTGGCCGGGCGCTTGGAGCTGGCTTCCGGATGGGTTCGCTCCGACGCTTCGATTCGGGCGGCGCTGGTCCAGGCCTCGACGGCTTGCGATGAGGAGAAGCAGGCCATCCTTGAGGCGAAGGCTGCTCGTGATGCAGCCCTGGGGGAGGTGGTCGACGTCCGTGGTCGCTGCAAGGCGCTGGAGGACGAGCTGCAGGGCCTGTGGGACTAGCTCGCAAAGAGGTCCACCTTCGCCAAGAGCAGGAAGAAGGTGTGAAGGCTCGCGAGGCAGCCGTCAAGGAGAGGGAGGTCAAGCTCAGGAAGCGCCGCGACCGCCTAGGCGTGCTGGAGCAGGAGTTGGGGGCGAGGAAGGCCGAGCTGGACGACAAGGCCCTGGTTCTTGCCGAGGACTGCGTGGCCTTCACGGAGATGGAGGTGAAGGCTCGCTCCTCGCTGAGGACGCTTTACGACAGCGGCCTGGAGAGCCCGCTGGCTGGCGCCGAGGACGGCCCCGCCAAGCTGCTTCCCTTCCTGGTTCGCGCTCTTGAAGATGTCGCCCTTGGCCTTGGCCCCACGGCGGAGGCTGAGGCGCGTGTCCTATCTTCTGCAACACTGACGCGGGTGCTCACCCACATCTACCTTCGCGATCCCGACGTCGAACTCAACGGCCTGCTGGAGTCAGTAAGCGGCGAGCGTGCCGCTGACGCTGCCGAGGCCGTGAAGGGTCGCGCGGAGGCTCTGCTGGGGAAGTTCCGGGCCTTCAGCACCAAGCCGAAGCAAGGCGCTGCCGACCCCACTGCTCCATGAGGCGCACCCACTCCGTGATGCTCCACCGCCGAGAAGTGACTCCGTTGTGGCTCCTGTCCTGCCTTTAATTCCTGCACATGTATCATGCCTCGGGGAGGCGTTTAAACTTGCGTTTGGCATTGAGACAACAGTGTGGACTGTAATATTTGCTTTTGAATTCCTTGAAATTTGCGCTTTTCCTTCCTACTTGCTTATGTTCTACGCCGGCAGAGCCCGGCCCCGCGCATACCTCACCCAGCATTAGTCCCGACCGGAAACCAGGACGGGGCCAAGGAGTGAGGGGCTACGTGACAAGTTAGGCTCCTGGGTCGCGATGCTCAGGAGTCCCCCTTGGCGCACGAACAACAAGTAGGGAGGTGTGATGTGGGTGGATCTACCGTTCTACGTCTGCAGAGCCCGGCCGCGCGCATACCTCACCCAGCGTTAGCCTTTCGGAACTAAGGAGTGAGGGGCTACGTGACCAGTTAGGCTCCTGAGTCGCGATGCTCAGGAGTCCCCCTTGACGCTCAAATGGCCTTCGTACCTTGGCTCTGCTCAGGGAGAGACGCGCGATGAACCAGGCCCGGGGGGGCTGGCTGGGCGGCATGCGTCTGGGCGTGACCCAGGCGCAGCCCCCGTGCCCAGCCCCCTCGCGCGGCACTCCCGAGGGGAGGCGTTACGATGAGGCTAGACACTGAGCTTTGGGCTCCCTGAGGTTGATGCGGCCCGGGGGTCACCCTCAGTTGTTTATCACCAGCGCGGAGCATAGCGCTTCCGTATGTGTACGGGCATAGCCGCTCCTCGGCAGTGTCGTCAGCCAGCACGGAGCATGGTGCTTCCACTGGTACGTGGGAGGGGGGCCCCCTCCGAGAGGAGCCCCCGGGGCGTGTACAGCCCCGCCCTGACACGTGGCTGGCACGGTAGGGCCTGGCGAGGTGTATCTGGGCACCCGTGGGCCAGCGCGGGACTCACGGAGCCCTACCACTAGGCGGGTTGCGCCTGGCACTAGGCCTTATCTTGTGATGTGTCCCTGCAAATTTGGTTAGATGCCGACACTCTACGTCCTCGAGTCCCGGCCCTCGAGCTGGTCTCAGCCGTCGCTGGTATGCCAGGTCGCGATGCCGTGGACAAGGCCAGAGGGTGAGAGCTGGAGAGCCAGTAAGATCCCTAAGTCGCGATGCTCAGGTACCCCCCCCCCCCTTTAACGTGCAAGCGGTCGGCATGGAGAAGAAGAGGTGCCATGGGCCGGCATCAAATAATCAAGCATGGTGGGTATGACGCATAACCGGAAATAACTGCAATTGAGATACACGTCGCTGGGTCTGGCCCGAGCGACTTGGGGATCGTGCAGCCCGAGGGGCGCCCCCAACAAAGTAGGCTAACAACATGAAATAAAAGAGATACATGCTGCAGGGACGGACCCACGTGGCCTGGGAATAATGCAGCCCTGGGGGGGCGCTCCCAGCTGGAAGTGAAACTTGAAAGATGTCACTTGATGACGTTGAGGACGAAGGGGTGTTGGTGTAGCAGACTCGGTGGGCTGCGGAAGCCGATCCTCACGAGCCCCCAGGCCTAGGGGCCTCAGGAGGCTTCGGGGGCGCTGGTGGCTCCCTGCGGGCCATCTCCATCTCCGCCAGGGCTGCGGAACGCCGGGCCTCTTGTGCCTCCATGATGCCCCTCATGAGGCGCTGGTACGTGACAGCCGCGTTCGGCAAGCCGTAAGGCATGCGAACGCAGCTGTGGGGTGGACCTCCGCAGAGCCCCACTCGCGAGGGCCAGAGGCGCTCCAGAGAGGCGACTCGGTTGAGCCCTTGTATGTCGATGCAGACGCGCATCCCACCATCCTCGCCTGGATGGGGGGCCACTGCTGGTAGACGGTGGCCGCCTTTCATGACCGTTGACTCCTGTAGCTCCTGAATGGCCTTGCTGACGAACTCCTGAGGGTCTGGCTCTCCTTGCCTTACTCCTTCTTGAGGGAAACGTGCTTCGAAGCACGCCTCCATGTGGTGCCCAAGCGCCTCCCTCGTGACCCTAGCCAGGTCGGTGGCCCTCCAGGGGAGAGCCCTCGAGCCCTGCCTAAGGAGGGCGCCGGGCATGCTTTCCTATGCGACGGAAGGAGGTTTCCCCTGGGCAGGCACGGGCCCAAAGGGGCCTGCCTCCTGAGGGACCGGGCCAGACAATGTCTCCTTCTTCTTGGGGGCGGTCTCGGGAAGCCTCCTACTTCCGCGATCCGGGTCTTCCAGCGACGTGGCCTGAAAGGCTCGTTCCAGGGAACACACCGCGTCCTTCTCTTCACAGGGCACCGTGATGACTCCGCCACTCCCTGGCATCTTGAGGACGTTGTAGCCGTGGTGAGTTACGGCCATGAACTTGGCCAGCGCCGGGTACCCAAGGATGGCGTTGTACGGCTGGCGAATGTGAGCGACGTCGAAGTCGATGAGCTCGGTGCGGTAGTTGTCGCGTGCCCCGAAGGTGACAGGGAGGCGGACCTGCCCAATCGGGACCGTGGAGCCGTCGGTGATTCCGGAGAAGGGCTTGGTTGGCTGAAGCTGGCTGTAGGGCACTTGGAGATTGTTGAATGTTTCCACGGACAGGACGTTGAGCCCTGCCCCGCCATCGATGAGGGTCCTGGTGACCACCACGTTGCTGATGATTGGGGAACAAAGCATTGAGAGGACTCCGGCTGTAGCCGCACACTTGAGCTGATCTGCTGAGCTGAACGTGATGACGCACGCCGACCACCTAAGAGGGCGCGTGGCTTCAAGCCTGGGGAGGACTGCATTCACTTCGCGGGCGAACTGCTTGAAGATGCGTTGAGAGGCTGGGGCCTGAGCCCCGCCCAGGATGCAGGCGATCGCGCGCGGCTCCTGGAAGCCCCTAGCCCGCTTGTCTTGGTGGCGGTCCTCGTTTCTCCTTGGCTGCGGTGGTAGTGGAGGGAGGCCTGCATTGCCATGCGGGTGATCCTCGCGAGGCTGATCCCTCCAGTATCCCTCGCGAGGCGGGTCTTGCCAGCGATCCTCATGAGGTTGATCGCGCCACCCTTGGCACGGGCCACGGTCTTCCCAGCGTCCTGCGTTCATTCCTCCTCCTCGACCGTAGCCCCAGTCACCGCGGTCGGGGCGACGGCCGATCCTTCCTTCTCGCACGGCTCGGAGCTCTTGACATTCGTTGGTGTTGTGGGTGTGGAGGTCGTGGTACACACAGTACCGGCTGCCCTTGGAAGGTTCGGGCTGATCTCTTCCCCGCTTGGTGTCTGGTTCTGCCGCGAGCACGGCAGCCCCCTTGCGCTTCACGTCCTTGGCCTTGGGCTTCTTTTCTTCTGGGTCTGCGGCAGGCAGCTCGAGGAGGGAGAGACGTCCTTCCTCAGCCCTGGCGCACTTGGTCGCCAAGTTGAACAGCTCCAAGGAGGTGCACAGGTCTTCATGCATCGCCAGCTCCTCCTTCATCTTGACATCGCGCATGCCGTCGGAGAAGGCTGAGATGATGGCCTCCTCGGTCACCTTGGGAATCTTGAGGCGCGCGTTGTTGAAGCGCTGGATGTACTTCTGCAGGGTCTCCCCGGGTTGTTGCTTGATGCGGCGCATGTCGCTCACGGCGGGTGGCCGGTCGCGAGTACCTTGGAAGTTGGCGATGAAGCGGGTGCGCATCTCGTCCCAGGAGTAGATCGTGCCTGGAGCCAGGTTTAGGAGCCAGGTGCGGGCCCCGTCCTTGAGCGCCATGGGAAACCAGTTCGCCATGACCTTCTCGTCTCCGTTGGCAGCTCCGATGCCCAGCTCGTAGAGCTGGAGGAACTCCGCAGGGTCGGCCGTGCCGTCGTAACAAGGAGGCAGGTCCGGCTTGAACTTGCCGGGCCACGCAACGTTGCGTAGCTCGGTGGTGAAGGCATGGCAGCCTGCTGTGGCCACGGGAGGCCTTGGGTGACGAAGAGCTTGGTCTTTCATGTCCCCACGCGCTATAACTGGGTCTTGACGTGCGGGAGCAGGAGCATGGTCGCGACATGCTGGAGTAGGGAGCGCCCGGGCAGCTTCTTGCGGGCGAGGGACTTCTTGGCAGCTCTGCTCTTGCCGCGCTGGCACCTGACGGAGCGGGTTCCGCCCAGGGGCCTCGCGCCTTGGAGCCATGACGCCTGCTTGTGGAGGAGGCGGCCGGGGCGCCGCCGGAGCTTCGTCGCCCGCGCGGGGCGGGGTGCGGCGCAGCGGAGCGGACGGCGCAGGAGAGCCCCCTGCGGCGCGGACGAGCTCGGCGATGCGGTCGAGCCATTCTTCATAGACGTCGTCGACGGGACGGTAGCGCAGGAGCTCGTTTGCCATGATGAGCGCAGATCGAGCCTCCATGGGTGCACGGAGCGCGCGGGACGAAGAACCAACGGGGTGAGCGAGGGAGTAGCGGTGCGGCCGTCTTGCCGCACGGACGGATGCTGAGACGATGCTTGCTACTCGTCCCCCGCTGGGCCGGTGGCGGCGTTGACGGCAGGTGACGGGGAACGGCGAGGACGCCCGCCGACAGGAGCCGTCTGGGCGACACGGGAAGCGAGAGCGGACCGGCGCTCGGCGCGGGCCCGACGAGCGTCACACATGGGCGCGATCGTCGGAGGAGAACGGGGCGGTGGAAGACGAATTCCGGTGCACCCCTACCTGGCGCGCCAAATGTCGGATTTCGGGTTCCGGCAGACCCTTGAGGTTCGAACACTGGGGTGCGCGCGGAGATTTCGCCTCCTACCTACCTGCACCCCTCCGCCTCGCTAAGATCTAAGCAATGGAAAGAACAACACGAATGACACAGGATTTATACTGGTTCGGGCCACCGTTGTAGTGTAATACCCTACTCCAGTGTGGTGGTGGATTGCCTCTTGGGCTTATGATGATGAACAATACAAGGAAGAACAGCCTCGCGAGGGTCTGCTCTTGGCTGGGGCGATGAACTGCTGAGAGGAGTTCAGTCGCCCTTCTCTCTCTCTCCTTTTCTTTCTCTCGTCCTTTTTTCTCTTCCTTCGTTCTTCCCTTTCTCTTCTGTGGGTGGTTGGTCCTATTTATAGAGGCCCTGGTCCTCTTCCCAAATATCAAGCGAGAAGGGAGCCAACGATGGCGGGCTAATTTGAAGGGGGACAGCTAGTACCAGCTATCCTGACAAAAGTAGTCTTCGCCTGCACAAAGCTCTGGTGGTGACACCGTCTTGGGCTCCACAATGACCTCCGTCTTGCAGTCCTCCTGGTCTTGGTCTTGTTGCACCGAAATGGCAACCTTTGCCTGATGCCTCGGTACTCCGCGGCTGCGCTTGCTCCCTTTGCACCAAAGAGGGAAGGAGGACGCTGCGTGGGCTGGCACCCTCCCGGCGCCTTTGGTCGTCATGGCTTGCGTCACGGGCACCTCGTAAGGTACCCCGCCTTGATCTCTCCGCCTCCTCGCGAGCCAGCCTGATGAGGCCGTGCCTGAGGAAGCTCCACGTCGTCCGCCCCGCGAGGCTTGGCCCCTCGCGACGGTCTTGGGTCTATGTTGGTGAAGATGGGCCGTGCTGGGCCCCCCTTTGAGCCACGCCGCAGGCCGCAGGCAGGCAAGTCTGGGGACCCCCGTTCCCAGAACGCCGACAGCCGGTGCGGGCGGTGAGGCGTCGGAGGCGAGCGGAGGCCAGGGGCACGCGAGCGCAAGCGGAGGCCGTCAGGCCGATGCATGCGCGGGCGCGCACGGGGCGCGGCGAGTGCGTGGGAGACAGGGGGAGAGAGGAGGGGCCGGGCCTTACATCGAGGAGTAGGGCAATGGCAGCGAGGGTCGAGGAGGGTGATAGGGACGACATCGGCAAAGCAGGTGCAGGCCAATGGGGAAGGGCGCCGGCGAGGTCCGGGCGGCGTGGTCCCTGCAGCGGCGGCGTTGGGCGCGCGGGGTCGAGGGCGAGGGGATCTGGATCGATCCAAATCCAGTGGGGGGAGGAGTGGTGCGAGTGGGGGTGGGGTAGGTTAGGGTTTCATGGTGGGGGGGATAAGGGAGGCGGGGGTGGTGGCCGGTTGGGTCGGTGGCCGAATGGGCCGGCCTGTTGGGCCGAAGCCCAGTGGGGGGCTTTTCTCTCTTTTTGCTTTTTGTTTTTCTTTTCTATTTTCTGTTTTGCATTTTCTTTTATTTTCTTTTCTGTTTTATTTCATTCTAAATTATTTAGGCATTTTATAAAAATGTGTTTGCTTTATTATAATTACCCAGGCATTTAATTGCACACCCCAAACATTTTAGTTTAATATTTTGAAAACTTTGTCGCTTGACATTAATTTGAATTTGGATTTGAAACGGTTTCGAATCATTGCGAGGTTAGCAACAGTAACCGACGTGTCATGGCATGATTAGCATGGGATTACTTTAGCATGATCATCCGGGCGTTACAAATCTCCTCCACTACAAGAAATCTCGTCCCGAGATTTAGGAGGTAGAAGGAAACAGTGCGGGGTATTCATCACGCAGGCGGTCCTCGCGTTCCCAAGTGGCTTCGTCTTAGAGTGATTCGACCACTGGACTTTGAGGAACTTGATCGCCTTCTGACGTGTGCGGCGTTCAGCTTGGTCGAGAATGCAGACCGGATGCTCTTTATAGGAGTGGTCCTGTTGCAACTCGAGCACTTCATGATCCACTGCTCGGATTGGATCCTTGAAGCATCGTCGGAGTTGTGACACATGGAACACATCGTGAACCTAAGAAAGGTTTGACGGAAGCTCTAGTTGATATGCCACTTTTCCACGCCTTTCGAGAATAGTGAAGGGGCCGATATAGCGAGGAGCTAGCTTGCCCTTGATCCCGAAGCGGTGAGCACCCTTTATTGGTGTAACTCGAAGATAAGCCTTTTCGCCAGGTTGATAGACCATGTCTTGGTGATGACGGTCATACTGACTTTTCTGACGTGACTGAGCAGTCTTGAGATTCTCGCGAATAATGCGAACTTGTTCTTCGGCCTGTTGGATAATATCCGGACCGAAGAGTGGACGTTCCCAGTTTCTGACCAGTTCAGAGGGGTTCGACACTTTCGTCCATATAGCACTTCGAAGGGGGACATCTTCAGACTAGCTTGATAGCTATTATTACAAGCGAACTCGGCATATGGAAGAGATTCCTCCCATTTCTTGCCTAAGGAAATTACACAAGCTCGAAGCATGTCTTCGAGAACTTGGTTGACACGTTCAACCTGTCCTTGCGACTGAGGATGAAACGCCGTATTGAACGACATATGAGTTCCCATAGCTTCTTGGAAACTTGCCCAAAATCTTGAAGTGAATAAGCTGCCACGGTCTGAACTAATAACTAGTGGAATACTATGAAGTGAAACAATTCTGCACATGTAGAGAGTAGCAAGCTGACTTGCAGTGATTGTCTCTTTGACCGCCAGAAAATGTGCAACTTTAGAAAGCCGGTCAATGACGACAAGAATAGCATCATTACATTTCTGCGATTTGGGAAATCCAGTGACGAAGTCCATTTCAACATGGTCCCATTTCCATTCAGGAATAGAGATAGGTTGCAGAGTTCCAGCAGGCCTTTGATGCTCTGCTTTGATACGGCGGCAAACGCCACACTCAGCAACATAATGAGCAATGTCCTACTTCATGTTAGACCACCAGAATCTCTGGCGAATATCCTGATACATCTTGGTACTACCAGGATGGATAGATAGAGGTGTATCGTGAGCTTCTTTCATAACCTCTTTAGTCTGATCGAGGTTTTTCCTCGAACGTGGTACCACTAGGCGGCCTTTGAAGTACAAGGCGCCATCATCAGCGATAGAGAAGAAGGAGGGCTTTCCTTCTGCTAGACGACGTTTAATCTTATGGACTTCAGAGTCATAACCTTGAATAGTATTTATACCAGCTACGAGATCTGGTACGACAGCATGGGTATTTAGAGAACCCTTAGTAAAAACATGAAGATTCATCTTCTGAAACTCTGGGGGAGGGGGGGCGAGTGCTCCAGGAGGAACAATATGAAGGTTCAGCTTTCTAAATTCTTCGACAAGCAAGGGCTGGACTTTGTGAACCTGGAGGTGATTGCAGTAAGACTTGCGGCTCAAGGCATCAGCCATTACATTAGCCTTGCCGGGGGTATAGGATATACCCACGTCAAAGTCTGCAAGAGTCTCCATCCATCTTTGCTGACGGAGGTTCAGATCTGGCTGAGTAAACAGATACTTCAGACTTTGGTGGTCGGTGAAGATCTCGCAACGATTACCAAGAAGGTAATGTCGCCACTGCTTGAGTGCATGAATGACAGTAGCAAGCTCAAGGTCGTGAACTGGGTAGTTTTCTTCGTGAGGGCGCAGTTGACGAGAGGCATAAGCAATCACTCTGCGCTCTTGAATTAGGACACAACCTAATCCTTGACGGGAAGCGTCGTAGTAAATGACGAAGTCCTTCTTAGTATCAGGTGGAGCAAGCGCTGGGGCATAAGTCAACTTGTCTTTGAGCGCCTGGAAACTTTCCTGACACTTGTCTGTCCAGTCGAACTTAACACCCTTATGCAACAGATTAGTCAGAGGCCTGGCAATCTTGGAGAAGTTCTCGACGAATCGACGGCAATAGCTGGCGAGACCAATAAAACTTAGGACTTGCTTGACATTCTTCGGAGGAGTCCAATCGAGAATAGCCTGAACTCGTTCAGGGTTGACGGCAATACCATCCTTGGAGATGACATGCCCAAGATAGGTTACTTCAGGCAGCCAGAATTCACACTTGGAATACTTAGAATATAGTTGATGCTCCTGAAGCTTTTCCAGCACAAGACGAAGATGTTCAGCATGTTCTTCCTCGTTCTTGGAAAATACAAGGATATCGTCCAGATAAACCACGACGAACTTGTCGAGGTAATCCATGAATATATAGTTCATCAGACGAGAGAAGGTGGCGGGAGCATTCTTTAAGCCGAATGACATGACGGTGTACTCGTATGATCCATACCGAGTCACGAAGGCGGTTTTTGGGATGTCCTCTTCACAAGCACAGATCCGGTGGTAACCCAACCTCAAGTCGAGTTTGGAGAACACTGATGAGCCAGCCTATTGATCATAAAGATCATTGATCCAAGGAAGAGGATATTTATTCTGAATGGTAGCTTGGTTTATAGGACGGTAGTCTTGGACTAATCAGTTTGTCCCATCCTTCTTCTTAACAAAGAGAGAAGGTACTCCCCAAGGAGAGCAACTTGGGCGAATGAAACCTTTGACAAGAGATTTGTCGATTTCCTCCTTAAGCTCAATGAGTTCATGTGGCGGCATCTTGTAGGGTCGTTTGGCTATAGGGGTGGTGTCGGGTTTCAAGTCGATGATGAATTCGACAGCTCTAGCAGAGGGAATCCCTGGAAGTTCTTCTGGGAAGACGTCTTGGAATTCACGAACGACGGGAATGTTCTTAATGCCCTCGAGTGGTGCAGTGTTCAACGCATTCAAGGCATAAAGCTGTGCCTCGGCGTTCTGAACTAGATGAGCTTGGTAAGCAATTATTTCATCAGAAGGGTGTAGCAGATGGACGACCTTAGTGGCGCAAACTATAGAAGCAGTATGCGCTTTCAACCAATCCATTTCCAGAATGAGGTCGATGCTACAAGACTTCGGTACGATGGGAGAGGCAAGGAATTCCAGTCCTTCGATTTCAACGGGGACGTCGTTGCAAATCATGGAGGTCCGACATTGTCCCGCGGGAGTGTGTACTAATAGCGAAGTGTTCAGGTCCTTGCTTTTAATGCCATGCATGAATGCAAAATCCTCTGACATGAATGAATGTGATGCACCTGTATCAAATAAAACAGACGCTGGTGCTAAATTTACGAGGAGTGTACCCATCACGGTAGCGGGCTGGTCTAGAACTTCATTGAGATCAACGTGGTTGGCATGAACACGGCCATAAGACTTGGCATTGTTGTTGCGGGGCTGGTTGCTTCCACAGCCAGTTGATTCTGGTTCTGATTGCAATCCCTAGCACGATGACCTGGTTGACCACATTTGTAGCACAGACCATTATTGGGAGTGGGAACAGGAGCTTGGGGTGGCGGAGCTGGGAGCCATGGCTGCCTAGTTGGAGGAGTAGGCAGACGAGGGGAAGCATAGGACTGCCTTGGGGCAGGTGCAGTTGGCTGGTACATGCTGTTGGGAATCCATATCTTATGCTTATGCGAGGACGGGCTCGAAGATGAGCCCGTGTCACGGTTGCGTCTGTGAGAGCTCTGGTATTCCTGCAGACCAGTTTCGACATTGATGGCCTTGTTCACTAGGGTGTCGAAATCAGCAAAGTCATGCACTAGAAGTGCAAGCTTGATGTCAGCTTGAAGGCCATCACGGAACTTCTCCTGTCTGCGTGCATCAGTTGCAATGTCTTCTTCAGCATAGCGGGACAAGTCAAGAAACTCCCGCTGATAAGCTTCAACGGTCTCGTTGCCTTGGGTGAGGTTGCGAAACTCGCGCTTCTTACGGTCCATGACTCCCTGAGGAATGAAGCGAGCACGGAAGGCAGCTTGGAAGTCTGGCCAGGTGATGATTGTTCCAACTGGCAGAGTACGCCTGTGGCTGTCCCACCATTGAGCTGCGGGTCCCTTCAGGAAGAAGGAGGCAAAGGTGACATAGCTGGCAGGGGCTACATCAGCAGACTCCATCTCATAGGTGATGTCATGGAGCCAGTCATCAGCATCCAGAGGCTGAGTTGAGCTGCGGTACACAGTTGGGTTCAAGCGCATGAAATCCTGCGGAGTTACTGGGGTTGGCTGCTGGTTCATATTGGGGCGAGGAAACTGAGCCATCGTATTCTCCATGAACTAGCGATTCATCTCAAGCCATTGGATCATACCAGCCATGTACTCAGGCGGTGGTGGGAAGTTGCCACCACGACCACGACCACCTGGTCTAACCATCCTGCTAATATATAACAGGGGTAGTTTAGCATCGAGAAATTGCGAGGGCAAGAATCATTCATGATGAAACATGCATAATGAAAGGAACACGATAGATACTGCATAGTAGTTGGCATATCTTACAAAAGTGATCATGCATAGAGTTTGGTACACAGAGTTCAGTACACAGACTAAGATCATCATAGGCGGCACGCAGGCTCGCGGCGAATGCACCTAACACTAACAAGCAAGCCTACATCAGTCCCAGGAGGAACTGTGGAGGTAGGTGTAGCCTGACAGCTAGTAGTGACGCGAAGGGAAGACCTCCGCGCAAGTAGCCTGGGGTCCGCGGATACTCTGGTGCAGAACTCGATGCACAGGTGGCAGGAGAGGACCAAGTGCGGGAGAGTAGCCTCTCACATCTGGCCAGCCGACGCCCTGGGGCATCACAGTCCTGGCAGGGTAGATCGTAGAACGTGACAGATCACCAGATCGGACAGAGGGGTGCAACAGCGTCAGAGCACAATACAGGTGCTGACGGGTGGTGTACAGCTCGTGGCGAAGAGCTCGGTTAGCTCTATCCAGCCCATTAGCATGCAAAACCAGGTTCTGATGGTAGAAGGACTCTCGGGTGACAGTGGAGTAGGCAGCAGTGTAGTATCCCTCTGCACCAACATCAGATGCGATAGCAATGTGCCTAAAGGGGGAGGTGTCCAACTCCTGATACTCTCCATGAAGACGTGTCAGAGCAGCATAAGCAGCATTGTGGACCGCCATGCGAAAGTCACTCCAACACCATGAGCAGTGTGCAGCACGGTAGTGGAGTCATACTCCCGAGAGTAGAGGTGGACGATGGCACGGTACTGCTCCTAGTTGAAGTCCTGATACTCCTCATAGACGGTGTACTCAGGGTGCCAGCGATAACCCAGATAGGTCATCATCTCAACCAACACAGCAGGTGATCCTGAGGCACCAACGGCCGTCGTGTGGCACACGACCTATCTCATGGGTTCCATCTGAAAACAAAGATGTTTCAAAGGAGTCAACTGACAGTGCAGATAATGTTCAATATACTACTCTAATGAATAGCTAGGGCTTATCCAACTTTGGGGTGAACGTGGTCACGGGATCCTAATGTTAAAGTTAGTAAAATCGTTTAACCCGAGTAGGAGAGAGTTCACAGTCCCAGAGTAAGGATCGAGGAGTAAAAGATCCTAATACCACCCAGATGGCGACGTGGGCCCGTAAGGCACACAACCATGTTAGTAAAAGTTTTAGTAATGTCTAGACTCAACTTCGGCCAAGGAGTGTGGAAGGGGGATTCCTACAGGTAGTCGGCTCTGATACCAACTTGTGACGCCCCCGATTTAATCGTACACTAATCATACATGCAAACGTGTACGATCAAGATCAGGGACTCACGGGAAGATATCACAACACAACTCTACAAATAAAATAAGTCATACAAGCATCATATTACAAGCCAGGGGCCTTGAGGGCTCGAATACAAGAGCTCGATCATAGACGAGTCAGCGGAAGTAACAATATCTGAGTACGGACATAAGTTAAACAAGTTTTCCTTAAGAAGGCTAGCACAAACTGGGCTACAGATCGAAAGAGGCGCAGGGCTCCTGCCTGGGATCCTCCTAAAATACTCCTAGTTGCCGTCAGCGGGCTGCACGTAGTAGTAGGCACCTCCAGTGTAGTAGTAGTCATCGTCGACGGTGGCGTCTGGCTCCTGGGCTCCAACATCTGGTCGCAGCAATCGGATATAGGAAGGGGGAAAAGGTGGGAGAAAAGCAACCGTGAGTACTCATCCAAAGTACTCGCAAGAAAGGAGCTACACTACATGTGTATGCATTCGTATCAAAAGGAATAAGGGTATCATATGTGGAATGAACTGCAGAATGCCGGAATAAGAGGGGGATAGCTAGTCCTATCGAAGACTACGCTTCTGATAACCTCCATCTTGCAGCAGGAGAAGAGAGTAGATGGTAAGTTCACCAAGTAGCATCGCATAGCATAATCCTAACCGGCGATCCTCTCCTCGCCGCCCTGTTAGAGAGCGACCACCGGATTGTAGCTGGTACTTGGAAGGGTGTGTTTTATTAAGTATCCGGTTCTAGTTGTCATAAGGTCAAGGTACAACTCCAAGTCGCCCTGTTACCGAAGATCACGGCTATTCGAATAGAATAACTTCCCTGCAGGGGTGCACCACATAACCCAACACGCTCGATCCCATTTGGCCGGACACACTTTCCTGGGTCATGCCCGGCCTCGGAAGATCAACACGTCGCAGCCCTACCTAGGCACAACAGAGAGGTCAGCACGCCGGTCTAAATTCTATGGCGCAGGGGTCTGGGCCCATCGCCCATTGCACACCTGCACGTTGCGAGGGCGGCCGGAAGCAGAACTAGCCCCCTTAATACAAGAGCAGGCTTACGTTCCAATCCGGCGCGCGCCGCTCAGTCGCTGACGTCACAAAGGCTTCGGTTGATACCACGACGTCGAGTGCCCATAACTGTCCCCACGTAGATGGTTAGTGCGTATAGGCCAGTGGCCAGACTCAGATCAAATACCAAGATCTCGTTAAACGTGTTATCTTGAAATAACCGCGAACGCCGACCAGGGCCAGGCCCACCTCTCTCCTAGGTGGTCTCTGCCTGCCTTGTCGCTTCGCCACAAAGATCCACTCGCGGGTACTCCTACCAGCTGACCCGTCTTTTAGTCATCACATGTATCATGTATAAGGTATATAGTATATACCCATGATCACCTCCAGAGTGATCACGGCCCGATAGTATAGCATGGCAGACGGACAAGAATGAAGGGCCACTGATGATAAACTAGCATCCTATACTAAGCATTAGGATTGAAGGTAAAGGTAACACCAGTAGTAGCAAGGACAGGCTATGCATCAGGATAGGATTAACGGAAAGCAGTAACATGCTACACTACTCTAATGCAAGCAGTATAGAGGAGAGTAGGCGATATCTGGTGATCAAGGGGGGGGGCTTGCCTGGTTGCTCTGGCAAGAGAGAGGGGTCGTCAACACCGTAGTCGTACTGGGTAGCAGCGGCGTCGGTCTCGGTGTCTAGCGAGAGAAGAGGGGGAGAAACAATAAATATAATGCAAACAAATGCATGACGATGCATGACATGATAAAGCGTAAAGCTAGTTGTGCCCTAACGCGGTATGAGGTGGTACCGATGAAGGGGGGAAACATCCGGGAAAATATCCCCGGTTTTTCGCATTTTCGGACATATGAACCGGAGGAGGAAAGTTGCGTTTTTGCTATGCTAGGGATGCGTGGTGGACGAACGGGCTGCGTATCCAGGTTCGTCTCGTCGTTCTGAGCAACTTTCATGTACAAAGTTTTTCCATCCGAGCTACGGTTTATTTTATATTGATTTTAAAAGATTTAAATCATTTTTAGCATTTAATTAATTATTTTGATAGAACATTATCCAAAACAGTGAAAGATGATGTCAGCATGACATCACCATGACGTCAGCCGGTTAAACCCAGCTGACCAGAGTCAAACCTGGCCTGTGGGTCAAGTGGGACCCACCTGTCATAGACTTAGGCTAACTAAACATGTTTGATTAGTTTAGTTAACTGATTAGGTTAATTAAACAAGATTAATTAAGTTAATTAATCCTTTAATTAATTAATTAATTAAATAATTTAATTTATTATTTATTTTTAATTCTTTATTTTTCATTTTCGTTTTTCCCTACTCCTTTTCTTTTTATTTGATTTACAGGGAAGGGCCCCACATGTAAGTGGCTCAGGCCACCTCCCTCCTATGCACAAACGCACACAGGGGAGGGGCAGAGGGCGCGATGGCCGGACATGGCCCCGGCGAGGCCATGGTCGCGACCGACAGCGGGGTAGGCAGAAGGCAACGGCTGCGGGCGCCGTAGCGCACAGGGCACGAGCGAGAGGGGGGCTCATCGGCGGTGGACGCGGTCGGCTGTGGCAAGGGCGCGGTGCAGTGGCCGCGGCGAGGGCATGCGCAGGCGCGGGCGGCGCGCGGGACAGGGCGGGCACGCGGGTCGCGCGCGAGCGGCGTGGGTAGCGCGCGCACTAGGCGCTGGTAGAGCGGGCCGCGGCTGGGCGAGCACGGGCGCGCGCGGTGGCGCGTCGAGCAGGGTAGGCCGGTGCGGGCGGCAACGCGTCGGAGGCGAGCAGAGGCTAGGGGCACGCGAGCGCAAGCGGAGGCCGTCGGGTCGATGCGTGCGTGGGCGCGCACGGGGCGCGGCGAGTGCGTGGGAGACAGGGGAGAGAGGAGGGGTCGGGCCTCACATCGAGGAGTAGGGCAATGGCAGCGAGGGTCGATGGGGGTGACGGGGACGACGTCGGCGGAGCGGGTGCAGGCCGGTGGGGAAGGGCGTCGGCGAGGTCCGGGCGGCGTTGTCCCTGCAGCGGCGGCGTTGGCCGCGCGGGGTCGAGGGCGAGGGGATCTGGATCGATCCAGATCCAGCGGGGGGAAAGGAGTGGTGCGAGTGGGGTGGGGTAGGTTAGGGTTTCATCGTGGGGGGGATAAGGGAGGCGGGGGTGGTGGCTGGTTGGGCCGGTGGCCGAATGGGCCGGCCTGCTGGGCCGAAGCCCAGTGGGGGGGGGCTTTTCTCTCTTTTTCCTTTTTGTTTTTCTTTCTTGTTTTCTGTTTTGCATTTTCTTTTATTTTCTTTCCTGTTTTATTTCATTCTAAATTATTTAGGCATTTTATAAAAATGTGTTTGCTTTATTATAATTACCCAGGAATTTAATTGCAGACCCTGAACATTTTAGTTTAATATTTTGAAAACTTTGTCACTTGACATTAATTTGAATTTGGATTTGAAACGGTTTCGAATCATTGCGAGGTTAGCAACAGTAACCGAGGTGTCATGGCATGATTAGCATGGGATTACTGTAGCATGATCACCCGGGCGTTAAAGTTGGTCTTCTCGCACTACATGGTGTTTGAGAAACGGATGACCGAGACATAGTCTTTCAGAAGCGCTAGCACCTTACGAACGGGTAGACCGTACCAACCTACATCCCCTACATCTGCTAGTCTACCATTGTAAGAGTTCGCATGACTTAGTCAACTATGCTAGAGCCCATAGTAGCTTGTGGCTGCACACGGAAGTTTCTAGTATGAATAATATCGTGATCCCTTTGAGCCTGGGTGGCGGTCCAAAAAAACAGGCAATCGCTGGAATACCCAGGTGCCTCAATCCACCCAGATATGTGTTTAGGTTGCCACCTTAAATAAACCATTAATTAACAATCTCACATTTGTGATGTATACACTCACCCAATCCACGTCTACTAGCGTAGCATAGCAATAATAAGCAAACGTAGAGTAACTCCCAAAGGTTTGATAATAAATAGGTAATAGGTTCTACCTCAACTACTTCCCAAACCCACAATTTAATTAGATCCTAAACATGCAATGTGTGAGGATTGATCTAATGCAATAAAACTGGGTAATTGGAAGTATGATCAAAGTGTTACTTGCCTTACTGATGATCCGGGAAACCTAGCGATTTGAAGTAGCAAGCGGTGCACTCCGGGTACTCTATCGCAAACAAACAAACATACAATAAGTACTCAACTAATGCACAGGTAAAACTCGAATAAAAAATCTAACCAAAAAGTTCAACTTAAGAACTCCGGTTTGCAAAAAGAATCAAAACAAACGAAGCAACGAAAGACAAACGGCAAAAAACAAGCTTCGTTTACTATTCTGAATCTAGCGCAATTTTTTGTTGTGGCAAAAACATGTTTGAGTTGGTTAAACGGAAAGAGGGTTTCGAGACGAAACTCCAGGCGCTTGAATCGCCTGATTCCGATAAACGAGCAAAAGTTAAACTAGAACAAACATGGGATCAGAGATCGCGATCAGAAAAACCGCGGGTTTAATCCGAGAAAAAGAAAAACGACAAACAGTTAACGAACGAACGTTCGTTAACAGAAACTAAACGAAAAACGCGTTCGTTAAAACGAACGGATGAACGAGCGCTCGCTAAATAAATAAACCGAAAAAACCGATCTATTTATTAAAAAACGAAAACTAGGGTTTAAAAAAATGAATCGGCTTTTTCTCAAAAACCGGTCGACGGCTACCTCGGCGGCGGCGGCGGGGCTCCGGCAGGGCGGCGGGTGGCGCGAGGCGGCGGGGCGGCGGCTCTGGGCGGCGGCAAGCGGTGCGGCGGCGGCAGGCAGCGGCAAGCGGTGCGGCGGCGGCAGGCGGCGGCAGGCGACGTGCGGCAGCGGCGGCGGCGCAAGCGGCGGCGCGGCGGTGTGGGGTTTGCAGGTGGGGCGGCGGCGGTTATAAAGGTGCGGGGGAGGTCGACTTGGGAAAGGGGTCGGCCTCGGGAGGCGTGTCCTCCCCGAACACGGCGGCGGCGATCGGGACTCCGGTCCTGATCTGGCTGGAGGCGGCGGCGGCTGGCTGGGCCGGCCTGCTCGGCTGGGCCCTTATCCCAGTCGGGCGCGGGGTTTTTTTTTAACAATTTCGTTGCGCCTAAAAAAATTCTAGAAAAATAAATAAAAATCTAAAAATGCCTAAACAAATTTTCTCCACCTAAATAAAATATTTAGAATAGGATTAATATTTTTGGGCTCTAAATGCAATTTTTTAAAACGTGCGATTTTTCCTAAATTCAAATAAAATAGCAAATAAAACCAAAATAAAATCTTATTTGATTTTTTTATTAAATCCTCAATATTTCTTTATTTTGGGAAAGTCATTTTATTCCCTCTTTCATATTTTGATAACAGAAATAAATGAAGATAAAATAAATAAAATCAAATGATCCCTATTTAAAAATTTGAGAAAACTCAAATATGAAAATAACAAAATCCCCAACTCTCTCCGAGGGTCCTTGAGTTGCGTAGAATTTCTAGGATTCACCAAAAGCAATAAAATATGATATGCAATGATGATCTAATGTATAACATTCCAAATTAAAAATTTGGGATGTTAAACGGCGAAAACCTCAGTAATAGCTGAGCCCATGACATGGCCTCTGTAGAAGTGCTCGGCAGGGGTGATGACTGTCGGGGATATACCCCGCGGTATGACCCGGCTGGAGTTGTAAACCGGCTGGGATTTGGTAAACCGGCGGATGGTAAACCGGCGGAGAATTAAGACAGAGAGTCAAGACAGCTGGCTAAGAAAAACGGTAAACCGGCGAGTGTTAAACCGGCAGAGTTAAGACAGATGGTAGCACCGGCAGGTGCTAAGTCAACCATAACCCGACAGACAATGTTAAACCGGCAGACAATGTTAAACCGACAGACAATGTTAAACGGGCAGACGTTAAGAAGCCCAGGAAGGGAAGTCAAAATAGTTTAAGTCTTAGTCCGAGATGGACTCTACATGTAACCCGCCACTTTAAATTATATAAGGAGGGGCAGGGCTCCCTGAAGAGGGACAAGTAAAAAAACAATCTCTAGGGATAGACACAACTAGAGGAGAGCCGATTTACGGTGACTCCCTCATGATCATAATGAGACCTAGCCACAAACAGCATGTAGGGTTATTATCGGATGATGTTTTCCGGGGCCCGAAGTTGTCTAAATCTTTGTCTTGTGTGTTGCGTCTCTCGATTCCGCTCAACCCCTCTCAAGCTACCACATAGATGTGTTGGCCTCACGACTAAGTCCTCACACTAAGGACATCTGACGTGTTAATTCCACGACAGTTGACGTCCACCGTGGGGCCTACGCACGATGGTGTTGAGTTCTTAAAGGAAGCTTTCTTAGAGATCGAGACGTTCATGATTCGCCGGATGAAGAAGGATGAAAAAAGGATCTACATCTATTCCGGTTCGAAGAGTCAGGCTCAAAGATAATTTCGTCGGCGGTTCGTGGGTCATCGCGGATGATCTATACAATCTGGGTTAGCTCGCGGTGGCTATTAACTGCTACCACGAACCGGCGATGAATCTGATAAAGGCAAATTCGAGAAATTAGGATTGTGTCAGGTGTGCTGCCAAAAGGTTGCTGAGTTAACGAGACTGACGGGTGATCCAATTCAAAGCCAGATCAAGTTTTTTGGAGCTCTCGCACGTTGGCAAGACCGACTACTTTTTCCATCAAGAGCCGCCATGATTCGAAGTACGCGGACAGGTTCTCCGTCCAATGACAGCTGTTCTACAGGGTCACTTCAAAGTCTCGTGTTTCGTCGAGCATCAAAACCGATGGATTACTGCTAGTTCATGACCAAGCCAGCACCACAAAACGACCGTGACTCGGCGAAACAAAGATGAATTGGCCAGAACGACCACGACCCGCACTCCTCATCCACCACGAGTCACGCCCCGCCTCCGGTCCGAGTCACCCTTGCGCCTCGTCTCCCGTCCGAGTCGCCGTCACGCCATTGCGCTGTGTTACGCGTCCACTTCCGCGCAACGTGTCTCCGTGCACCGGGTCTCAAAACCGAAACCACCGTCCGTGTCTTACGTGTTATCTCCGCCCGCGTTGGGGGTTCTGTCTGTGCCGCCGTCATGGCCTTGCCCCGCCTGTGCGTTGAGCCGGCCTTACCTGTTGCCTCTGCCGCAAACTGCCGCGCCTCACCTTGGTCACCTGGCCAGCTCCGCCCGGCGCGCCACGGGCGTCTTGCCGCCTCTCCACCCGCCGCCGGCTTGCAGCGCCTCTCAGCCCTGTGCCGGTTCACTGCTCCGCCTCGCCGGGGGCCTTCCCGAGCTGCCGTGCCAGAGTTGTCCCGCTCCTCAAAGTCACTACCATGGCCGACCTCCTCCGTTTCGAGCCGCCCGGCTGCATGCGCTGCGCTTCGTCTCCGCCTCCACAAGTCGCCAAGACTGACAAGTTTCCTGCTACTGATTCAATTTGTACGTAGAGATGGAGATCGGCTCCTCTGCAATCTGCCAAGATGGACGCAAACGTGGGCTGTGCTACTGCTGTAAATTTGAAAATCACCTCTATACACATGCGCCTTGCCTGCTGCGAGCTGCCGGCGTTCCGAGCCGCTACCACGTCCTGCCTCAACTCGCCGCTACAGCCTACTTCGCCGCCGCGGTTTACTTCAGGCCAGCCCTGTTTCCGCTTCTGCAGAATGTCTTGTCACACGGCCCTGTTTCTGACATCCGCTGCTCTTCTTCGCCGGCGTGTTCACGATGCCGTTGCTACTAAAGGCTGTTGACAGGGGAAAGGGTTCGGCTGAGGTTTCAATTACTGATTGCGGTTTTCTGCTCCTCCTGATGATTTCAAGATGGTATCGCTCACATTAGAGTTAAGGGATACTTAAGGCAAAAGTACAGCCGAGCTGAGGTCTGGATGTTGTTTTTATGCCCAATAACTCCAGAAGAGATTTCTGGACCAGGTCATAGCAAACGGGCAACGAGTGCCATTTGAATTTTATGGAACAAGCTAAATACGCAGTGTCAATTAAGCTTGGTTAGAGGCGAATTAGGCATTGAATACGTAAAACATCAGTCAGATCCCTGTTGGACCAAGGGCGTGCGCATGTCAACACTGTCATTGTACTACATGAGCCATCATGATTCGCGCGAACTCAGGCTCCTACCTACGACGTCGCTGAACCGCCATTTGCTTCTGCTCCCTATCAGTAATAAGAATGAGCAGAAACAACAGCTGCTATACGGACAATTTGAGCCAAGATGGAGATAGTATCTACTATTGCTGCTGTTTAGGCAATACGTGCCAAAGTACAAGAAGAGAAAAACTGAGAGTTCGGTTACTAGTATCCCAGAACAATTGATTATACATACTGCTGATGGATAAGATATTTGGATTTGATATTGAAATGGAGCGGGCAAGTCGACATTTGCATGACAGCAACATTACTGGAGTAACATTATTGGTCATTTGAACAAATCAGGTGATATCCATCCAAATTTATTATATTAGCACATATTGTTTTTATCAAAGAACAATTTATCTATGTCTTGGTCTGCAATATTGTTTATGCAGGACAATTATTCACGGCAGGAATGATCGTTATGTCACGGATATAAAGCTTGCGCCAATATTATCAAGCGTCAGCATCCAACCATACCGCATTGTTCTGCCTCTGTGGCTCAGTCTATAACAACAAACACTGCGGCCGGTTCACCCGTCTACGCAGGTTTACAACACCACGGATAAGTCGCCTGTCCGCCCCCGCAGCCGACTCTCTCGTCCGCACCGGCTTACAACGCCGCTGCCGACTCTCCCCGTTCGCACCATTTTACAACGCCGCGGCCGGTTCATTCGTCTGCTCCCGCGTCCGACTCGCTCGTGTTGATCATCAACTCCGCTGTGGATAATTTCTGGCATAACATATCAAGGAGCAATTATTCATCACAAAGACTATGGCCGTGTCATGGATGTATAGCTCGCGCCACCATTATAATGCGCTAGCATCTGACCGCACCATCAAGCTCGGTGAATATATCTGCAAGCCGCAATTCTGCAGACCAGTTTACATCAACATGATGTGGTTAACTCACCCGTCTGCACCGGTTTACAACGCCACGGCCGACACATCTATCCGAGTCGCCTCTGATGTTGCGGTCGTCTTTGTCGTCCGTCTCTCGCGGCCTGGTCTACATCAACATACCAGGCCGCACCTGTCTGCATGAGCTGTTTGAGCAAGTCACAGCTTGGGTAGCCCGATTTTCTTTTAACATATTGGAGGCAAATTATCAGATACTATCAACCGCCGTCTGCACTGGATGGCTCAATGGACAGGCACACAAGTCGCAGCCATTACAGTTTGGTTAAACTTCAAGGAGCCAGTTGGAAGGAACCATTGGCCGAGTTGCTGACATGGCTCATATGAGATCATTTATAAACCCGCCGCACTCACCTCAACCTTCTGTGGATTCACACCGTGCTATCAGCACTAATGATATACAAGTTATGCCGGTTTATATCACGGTCAAATATGGAGAATCTCAAGCCAACTCCTTGAGTCACCTTGAGACTCGGGGGCTACAATGATATGACTCAAAAATGTTGCCGGTTTTCAGTGAAGTAAAGAACCTCAGGACGATGGAGGGAAAGATAACCCGGCCCCGGAGGCTACTACTATATTGATGAAAATTTAATGGCCGTCAGAAAAATTCCGGCTTAAAAAGTATATGACAGTTACAAAATCCCGGCTCAATGAAGAAGTTCCGGGTCATTAGAAAGGATTCCGGTTTACAATCCGGTTCAAGGGAAGTCAGTCTCACTGAAGCTCTCAAATCCGGTTTAAAAATGTCCGGTTCAAAAAGGAATTAACTTCTTGCAAGTTCGAGTTTAAAGGCCGTCAGAAAGTTTCCGGCTGAAAATGAAGTTTCCGGTTTAAAATCTGGTTCAAGGGAAAGATGTCTCCCACAAAGCTTTGAAACTCTCAATATCCGGTTCAGAATCCCGGTTCAAGAAGAATTTATCTCTTGCAAAAAGTTAAAGGTTGCCGAAGAGGACCTGCAGCTATGATGCGCGGTTCAAACATGGGTATCCTGCCTTATTGGCTTATCATGTGTGGTTACATGGGGGTTTCCGGTTCAAACATAGGTGTATTCACCAAAGAGAACATAGCGTTATTACCCTCTTGATTCCGGCTATCAAGCCAATATTATCATAATAGCATAGCTCTGGTTACTTCGGTAATCCGGCTATCAAGCCAAATATTATCATAAGGAGCCAAAGAGAGTCTGCTGCACAGCACAACTCAAACATGGGTATTCCTTGAGCACAACTCACAATATCACTTGGGGGCTATGTTCGAACCATAGTCACGCCTCTTGATAGGCTTAAAGCCACCAGGGAAATCACTTGGGGGCTCTGGTCGTATCCGAACCATAGCTTATACCCTCTTGATCAACATAAGGGCGCCAGGGAAATCACTTGGGGGCTTGGTGGTATCCGAACCATAGCTACACCTCTTGATAGGCATAAGGCCACCAAGGAAGTCACTTGGGGGCTATGGGTTCGAACCATAGTTACACCTCTTGATAGGCATAAGGGCACCAGGGAAATCACTTGGGGGCTTGGTCGTATTCGAACCATAGCTACACCTCTTGATCGGCGCAAGGCAACAATTATGACTACATGGGGGCTCTGGTCGTATCCGAACTATAGCTTAAACCCTCTTGATCATACATATATATCATCATATATTACATCATACATCATCATTATATCATCATAGCATGTATCATACCGGCGTCTTTGACCCGGGTCGGTTTTCAACTACAAGTTGTCAGTATATGATCAGTCATAATCCGGAGATTATCAACCCGGTCTGGTTTTGACTACAAGTCGCCAGTATTATATATGGTTAATCCGGTGTTTATCACAACCCGGGTTTTATCATAAACTGGCACAATATGGAAGGAGTTATCATTACTCAAGATTTGGGTTATCACCCTTATTACAAAAAGTTGGTAAACCAACGATGTGATTCAATGTCACAGGTATGATATATTTCATATTTGAATATTCTTAAGTGCAGCCTTGGTTATATATGTAGAAACAGGTCGAATAAAGCATAATTATAAATCACTGGCGTTTGATAACCCGGCTTGTCTTGGGACTATAAGTCGCCAGTATATATTTGGATTGCGCCATTGGAACCATGTGCTTATAAATCATTGGGTTATATTATTCAAACAGCCAAACTTGGCTGAACTTTCATTATGATATTGAATGAATAAGATTTTCATACCGGATTATATTATCCTGAATAGCCAACATGGCTGGATTTTTATTATGGTTATTAATAACCAATATTATGATTAAGGTTTTCAAAATCGCTTTAGCGCTATGGCTATTATATTATCGATGGATATGACTTATTCTACAATTAAAGGAATAGTCCCGAGTCGCTGCTGGCTGATGACCCGGCACTTGGGGGCTACATTATTTAAATTGAGATTATATCACATATGCAAGTCTCATGTCGCTACAAGCATGCACCATGACACTTGGGGGCTAATGCAAAGTCATTATTTGCTCACTTATTGAAGACCCGACTCATCACATCGTAATGAGCCGGCCCTTGGGGGCTACCAATTGCTCCTGTCGACAACTCAAGGTACACAGATATTCATCTATTATTGACGGATCCACTGCTCGCTTGGTAAAGCACAAGGCTCTTAACCTTGTGGATGTGGGTTCAAGCCCCATGATGGGGGTTACATCATATGATGTTATTTTCATTGAAGAATATATCAAGTCCCAGCTCAATATTATCTTATTGAGCCGGCCCTTGGGGGCTACATATTGCTGCTCAAGTTTACATGATCATATTTACAAAGTCCCTGCTCATTATTGCATAATAACCCGGTCCTTGGGGGCTACACTGGTTGAAGTTTTTATAAGAATAAGGCAATTTCAAGTCCCAGGTTGCTGCAAGCATGACAACCGGGCACTTGGGGGCTACATATGTGGAATACTCAGTTCTGACTGGTGATTGAAATGAACAACCTGGATTTCTTCAAGCTTGTGACATTCATATCAAAGCAAGTCTTAAGCTGTTGATATGCTACCTTCTTAAGACTTGGGGGCTACAAGTGATAGGCATATAAGAGGTATATTTTCAAGCTTGATGTTAACTACAATTATGACATGGTGCCATCAATATTTGTAAACCGGTAATGATAAACCGGCAATTTCAAGTCTTAAACCGACATAGTTTTACAATCTCAAACTGGCAAGTTCTACATTCTTAAACCGGCTGCAGATCAGATGAGTATTTCAATGGCCAATATTTTTGTTAAGCATTGGGAGCTGAATTCAAAGGAGTTATTCTTCACAATATTTATCTATGACAAACCAATGTCAGCAAATTGATTATGAAGCTGGTCTATTGACTCAGATTTTCTAGAGGAAATGACAAGGATTTAAAGATGCTCAGGATCAGTTTAACATGGATAAATCCAAATTAAACTGGGGGCTAATGTCGGGGATATACTCCGCGGTATGACCCGGCTGGAGTTGTAAACCGGCGGAGAGTTAAGACAGAGAGTCAAGACAGATGGCTAAGAAAGACGGTAAACCGGCGAGTGTTAAACCGGCAGAGTTAAGACAGATGGTAGCACCGGCAGGTGTTAAGTCAATCATAACCCGACAGACAATGTTAAACCGGCAAACAATGTTAAACCGGCAGACGTTAAGAAGCCCAGGAAGGGAAGTCAAAATAGTTTAAGTCTTAGTCCGAGATGGACTCTACATGTAACCCGCCCCTTTAACTTATATAAGGAGGGGCAAGGCTCCCCAAAGAGGGACAAGTAAAAAAACAATCTCTAGGGATAGACACAACTAGAGGAGAGCCGGTTTACGGCGACTCCCTCATGATCATAATGAGACCTAGCCACAAACATCATGTAGGGTTATTACCGGATGATGTTTCCCGGGGGCCGAAGTTGTCCAAATCTTTGTCTTGCGTGTTGCGTCTCTCGATTCCGCTCAACCCCTCTCAAGCTACCACATAGATGCATTGGCCTCACGACTAAGTCCTCACATTAAGGACATCTGACATGTTAATTCCACGACAATGACAATATGGACCGCACCATCGCTCGGCTTCTGACCGTACCAGCGGCGACAACACCACGTCCTTGCTGTGGCGAGGTGGCCATCTGGATGGCATCATGACATGGTGAAGGCGCTTGAGGGCTAGCGGCTCCATGGGGCGCAGTGACCTGGTCGACTCGCTCCGGGGGAGGAGCACGCGCTGCGGTCAATCCCATGGCGGGGGCAGCCGGAGGGCGGCGATCCCCCCTGGACCGAGCGCCACCGCTATGATTGTGCCCGTCGGTGAGAGGGAGGGGCGCGGATGGGATAAACCCTTCACCCGTACCTCATGGAGCGTCGCCATCGGGATGTTGCTGATGCTGCTCTCCTCTCGTGTCTCCTGCTCTTGCTTCGGCCGCTGGGTAGGTGGTGATGGTGTCGCCTGCTCCGACGATATCCCCAGCAGCGCCCACATCCTCGTGCGCCTCCATGTCTCCCGTAGCATTGGTGGTTGTGGGCGGTGGGGCCTTCGAGGTGGACGGGTGAGCTGAGGCACCGAATTTATTCTTGGGCGCCATAGTCGATGGCGCCGTCGAGGATAAGATGCCGATGAAGATGACGCGCTGCTCACACTTTCAGGTTCACGCAAGCGCTCCCCCAACCTGGCATGCCAACTATGTCGCGGGAAACCACGACCACCTATGGGACCAAAGGTCCCTTGCTGGTTCGGCGGGGGGATGGCACGTTGCACAAAGAGACGAAGAGCATGAGGCAGCACAGTAGAGATCACACGGGTAGTTTTACCCAGGTTCGGTCCACCGTGAAGGCGTAAAACCCTACTCCAGCTTTGGTGGATTGATAGTGGTCGCAGAATGTTTTCACGGCAGGGTTGCGACAGGGCGAAGCCACTATGTCCGTATGAAATACGAGGGGGTGGATTCACTAATCCAGGGTCAAACCCTTTCTAAGGTTGCCTCAGGCCTCCTTTTATAGACTAAGGGGTCACCACAGTGGCAAATTAGTCATTATGCACTGATAAGATAGCAAACAGTGCTATAATCCCTAACTCCGCAGGCTAACAGAGCGCATTGAATGTCCCACTCAACGTCATATCGTTGCTCGCTTGGCAAGCCTTGCCGGGCTATTTTGCCAGCTTCACGCTTGCTCGGTCGACATGTCGCATGATGGGTGTCGTCTGTAGGTATTTTCCTGTAGAAAGAGGCTGCCATGTGGCAAATGGTTGTCACTCGGTCACTTTGCGGCTCGACACCACATTGATCGACGATGTGCGTCATGGTGAAGTGGTTTGGTGAAGTGGCTCTGCCTCCATGAGTCCTGATGTCTACTACTCAACTTCGTTATTTTAGACACGTGTTGGGCCTCCAAGCGTAGAGTTTTGTAGGACAACAACAATTTTCCCTGAAGTGGATGACCTAAGGTTTATTAATCCGTGGGAGGCGTAGGATGAAGATGGTCTCTCTCAAACAACCCTGCAACCAAATAATAAAAAGTCTCTTGTGTCCCCAACACACCAAATACAATGGTAATTTGTATAGGTGCACTAGTTTGGTGAAGAGATGGTAATAAAAGTGTGGTAATGATAGTAGATATTGATTTTTGTAGTAGGAAAAAACATAGCAAGGTTGTAATTGATAAAACAGAGCACAAACGGTATTGCAATGCTTGAAAATGAGGCCTAGGGGTCGTACTTTCACTAGCGCAATCTCTCAACAATGCTAATCTAAGTGGATCATATAACCATCCCTCGAAGCGCGATGAAGAATCACTCCAAAGTTCTTATCTAGCGAAGAACATAAGAAGAAATTGTTTGTAGCTATCCTTTCCGATTGATCTATCAAAGAGTTCGTACTAAAATAACACCAAGTTATTCTTTCCAATCGATCTATCAAGAGTTCATACTAAAAATAACACAAGTTATTCTTTCCGATCGATCTATCAAGAGTTCATACTAAAATAACAACAAAGAAATTTCAGATTCATAATACTCAATCCAACACAAAGAACCCCAAAGAGTGCCCCGAGATTTCTATCGGATAAACAAAAGATGAGAACGTGCATCAACACCTATGCATAGATTACCCCGATGTCATCTCGGGAATCCGTGAGTTGAGTGCCAAAAAATATCTCAAGTGAATCAATATAATACCCCATTGTCACCACTGGTATTCATATGCAAGACATATATCAAGTGCTCTCAAATTCATAAAAGTATTGAATCTGATAAAACGAAATCTCAAAGGGAAAACTCAATTCATCACAATAAGATAGAGAGGGGAAAACACCATATGATCTGACTATATTAACAAAGTATGCAATACATCAAGATCTTGCCATCAAGAACACGAGAGAGAGACAGAGATTAAACACATAGCTACTGGTACAAACCCTCAGCCCCAAGGGTGGACTACACCCTCCTAATCGTGGTGGCCGCCTAGATTATGGAGATGGCCACCGGTGATGATTCCCCGCTCCGACGGAGTGCTGGAACGGGATCTAGATTGGTTTTTGGTGGCTACAGAGGCCTGCAACGGTGGAACTTCTGATCTAGGGTTACCCCAAGGGTTTTTGGAATATTTGGGAATTTATAGGGTGAAGAGGGGGTGCGGGAGGCCACCGAAGTGGGCACAACCCACCTACGCGTGCCTGGGCCCCCAGGCGCGCCCTGGTGGGTAGTGCCCCCTCGGGGCACCCCCAGGTGTTGCTCTGGCCCACTGGTGGTCTTCTGGTCCATAAAAAATCCACAAAAAGTTTTGCGGTGTTTGGACTCTGTTTGATATTGATTTTCTGCGATGTCAAAAACAAGCAAAAAACAACAACTCGCACTGGGTCAATTGGTTAGTCCCAAAAAATGATATAAAGTTGCTATAAAATGATTGTAAAACATCCAAGAATGGTAATATAAGAACATGAATACTTCATAAATTATAGATACGTTGGAGACGTATCAGCTGTAACGCCCACAATGCGGCTATATCTCTCACGTGTCGAGGAACGACTTACAGGCATAACCGCATGGTGGTTTTGTCGCAAGAGGGGTAATCTTCACACAATCCCATGTACTAAATAAGAAAAGGATAAAGAGTTGGCTTAGAATCGCCACTTCACACAAATAACAAGTTAATCATACATCATGCAGAGTACAATCAAGGTCCGACTACGAAACAAAAATAAAAGAAGACAACCCCAAATGCTAGATCCCCGATCGTCCCAACTTGGCACCACTACTAATCATCAGGAAACGAAACATAGTAACGACCAAGGTCATTGTTGAACTCCCACTTGAGCTCGGTTGTGTCACCAGCATTGCTATCATCGGCACCTGCAACTGTTTGGAAGTATCCGTGAGCCACGAGGACTCAACAATCTCACACCCGCAAAATCAAGACTTTTAAGCTGCAACAAGCGTTAAGCAAATATGGTGGATAACATACAAAAATAAGAGTAAGATGAGAAGCTACGCAACGGTTGCAACACAAGAAGTGATCCTGAAACTACTTACGTTCAAGCATAACACAAGACCGTGTTCACTTCTCGGACTCCGCTGAAAAGAGACCATCACGGCTACACATGCGGTTAATTAACTTTAATTAAGTCAAGTGTCAAGTTCTCTACAACCGGATATTAACAAATTCCCATCTGCTACATAACCGCGAGCACGGCTCTCGAAAGTTTAAACCCTGCAGGGGTGTCCCAACTTAGCCCACCACAAGCTCTCACGATCAAGGAAGGATATTCCTTCTCCCGGGAATACCCGATCAGACTCAGAATCCCGGTTACAAGACATTTAGACAATGGTAAAACAAGACCAGGCAAAACGCCCGATGTGCTGACAAATCCTGATAGGAGTCGCACGTATCTCGTTCTCAGGGCACACCGGATGGGACAAGCTACGAGTAAAATCAGCCCTCAAGTTTCCCCGAGGTGGCCCCGCAGATTGCCCGATTCGGACCAACACTCAAAGGAGCACTTGCCCGGGGAGGTTTAAAATAAAGATGACTCTTGAGTCTGCAGAACCCAAGGTAAAGGTATAGGTGGTATGTAGGCAAATGGTAAAACCAAGGTTGGGCCTTGCTAGAGGAGTTTTATTCAAAGCGAACTGTCAAGGGGTTTCCATAACCCCAACCACGTAAGAAATGCAAAAATCAACGAACATAACACCGGTATGACGGAAACTAAGGCGGCAAGAGTGGAACAAAACACCAGGCAAAAGGCCGAGCCTTACACCCTTCACCAAGTATATAGATGGATTAATTAAAATAAGAGATATTGTTATATCCCAACATATCCATGTTCCAAACATGGAAGAAACTTCAACTTCACCTGCAACTAACAACACTATAAGAGGGGCTGAGCAAAAGCGGTAGCATAGCCAAACAACAGTTTGCTAGGAAGGTGGGTTAGAGGTTTGACATGGCAATATGGGAGGCATGATATAACAAGTGGTAGGTAGCGTGACATAGCGATAGAACGAACAACTAGCAAGCAAAGATAGAAGTGATATCGAAGGTATGGTCATCTTGCGCGAGATCCCGCTAGGAAGAAGAATGAGTCCATGAAGAAGACAAACGGACATAATCAAACGAAACCTCACAACTCCAGAACAAAACCGAAGCTAACGAGAGAAGAAAACCGGAAAGAAGCAAACAACATGGTAAGCAATCATCACATAAACATGCCATGATGCACAACCAAGTATGATGCATGTCCAGTTTAAAGAGGCATGGCATGGCAATTTGCAACAAACAAAACTACAAGTTAAGTGGAGCTCAATATGCATCTAGTTGCATATTGGCAAAACACCACATGTCTTATTTAGTTCTCTCCCGTTTATGTACCAAACAATATTAAATGTTATTAAACATGGCAAGAGGTGAAGCATAAGAAAACTACATATCTAGGCAATTTAAATGAGGCCGGAAGCAACAAACAACAATTCCGGAAAGTCCCCATATGCAATATTTGAATTTGGTACTGTTCTGCCCTAAACACAATTTCAGGGTTATTAAACATGCAATGTAATGCCACCATGTTAAACTATGCATTTTTATAGACAAGATGCATATAAAGTTTATTAAATTCCGAGTTACGGTTATTTAGTTATGAATTAAGCCATTTTAACATGCCGTTTATGCAAATTTAAACAAACAACATTTTTAAACATTTTAAACATGGATGAAAGTAGAATATTATGAAAGTAGACAAAAATCTAAGCATTTTTCATATTTAAATCATTTTAAACCGATGCACTATTTGAGAGGTATTAAATGCATGAACATGAGGGACTTTTCTGTAAAACTGCAGCTCACTGGATAAATAGAAAAATTCATAGAACAGGGAAAAAACTATACTTGGTTGAATCTGCTAGGTGCCAGATACTAAGTTGTGCTCAGGCAAACAAATAGGTAGAAAGGGGGTTTGCTCACCCATGGCCCAAGCCCAAGTTCACGAGGAGGGAGGTCGAGGCCGGCTGGCTTCGACTGGGCCTTGAGGTGTTGCAGCCAAGCGATGACAAATCAACGCGAGCGTTGACAGGGGAAGGAGCGGGCCAGCGGGCACCTCGTCAGGAAGTAGAGCAGCGGCGGTGACATAGCGATGCAGGGCATGGCAGCAAGAACGGGCGAAGCAGGGGTCGTGGGCACGATGGCAGCTACCAGCGAGTAGGCGACGGCGAGGTCGATCCTCCTAGATCATCACGACAAGGAGGAAGACACGGAGCGGCGCGAGGAGGGACTTGGCGCGGGGCGGCGGTTCCCGTGGCATCGGAGGCCGGCGGACGGCAGTGAAACGGGCGGAGACAGCCGAGGTTGGCACAGATCCAGCTTGGCGGTATCGGGCTTGAGAGGAGTCCGTCGAGCATGGCGTGGAGATCCTCCGTTCATGGCGCTCGTGCGCGAGCATGCGCGTGAGAGGTCGTCGAGCGGGCGAGTGAAGTAGGGGACTTGGCGTGGAGCGGGCAGCGAACGGCGGGAAGGGGCGGCGGCTTGGTCATCGACACGGACAACGAGGCACCTGCTTCGACGGGGGTCAAGTCGGCAGGGTCGACGGGGAAGCACGAGTGTCCATGGCCGGGGTTGGAGCTCTTGTGCTAAGAAAACATGAGGAGGCAATGGTGCATAGAGAAAAGGGAAGGAAGAGAAGGTGTGTAGGGAGGAAGGAGGCGGTACGGGCCTGCGGCAGGTGGTCGCCGACGGCGAGGTTCGCCCGAGCTGCGGGTCACGAGGAGGAGGAGCGCTCGGGCACTATTGCTTCTTGGGGTGGATCGCCGGGCATCTCCCGAGCGGGTTCTTGGGCGGAGGAGGCAGAGGCGAGTGAGGTCGTGGCCTCGATCCAACCTGGATCAAGCGCCGGCTAGCTATGGAAGAGCTCGAGGTCGGCTGTGTGGCTTCGCGTGGGAGGCTGGGAATGGAGCGGCGTAGAGAACAAGCAAGGTGGTGGGAGGCTGTGGTTGGTGAGCTGGATCGGGAGGGGATCCCGAGGAAGAAGGGACTAGAGGAGTGGCGGCGGCGCGATGGGATCGATGGGACAAAGCACCGGTGATCTAGGGTTGGACCTATATATATAGCAGTGGGATTAGGGTAGGGGTCATCTTACCCCTACGATTATAATCGGACGGTCTCAGATAAATAGGTTAAGGAGCCCAATTAAGAAAACGGAGATGTTTTGGGGATGTTTGGGGATTATCCGGATCCATCAGTAACAACCGAGCGGTTCGGGTTCGGGCAAGTTTCGGACGCACGCGTGAGGGCAACTGTGGGATTTGTTGACAGTCAAAGGGTCGAACAACAATAGAATGGTTGGTCTTGGAACGGTCAACGAAGGCAACGCAGACCGAGGGAAGGTGATGAAGGCAAGGGAGAAACGGCAACGATGAGTGAATGCAAGTTTTTGAAAAAATGACGGCAACAGAGTGCCGATGCAATGCGAATGACGACGTGATGAAATGCAACAAACAAATAAAACACACGGAGATCATGAAAATATGGAAGTCTTCTCGAGCATCGGTCTTCGGGTGTCACACCAGCATCCCCAAGCTTAATTCATACTTGTCCTTTAGTAGGTAAACGATAAAAGAAATCATTTATGAAGTGCGGATGCTAGTAAAGTTCACAAGTTTGATCAAAGAAAATTTCAATCACTTTTCCTAGCATCATAACAACAATTCTTTCTTATAAAACTTCTCAGGTTAAAGTAGCAACCAATTCACATGTTAAGGTTCAAACAATGAATTCTCTTGAAACTCAACAACCTAGGTTCTCAATCACCAAGATTTTGTAATTCAACTTATTCAACAAAGTTTAAGTAAGAGCTTCACATACTCAACCATCATATATTCTTCTATGATTGCTAACACTCACCGCATACACATGAGCAAAACGTTTCAATCGGACACATAGAAATATAGGGGCTTATAATTTCGCCTCCCAACGTATTGACCTCAAGGGTGATGTCAACAATAATAACTCATGCTACCCGTATCCAACGGGATATATGTGCCTAGATATTTCCTCACCACATGATGCTTTCCAAAAGAGAAAAATGAAAAAGGAATGGAGAGAAAAACTTTGACTCTTGCATGAAAGTAAGTACATAAAAGTAAAAGATTGGCCATTCGCAGATGGAAGTAGAGGTTGCCATGCACTTATTTGTTTGTATGCTCAACCCCTTAGTGCAAAAGAACGTCACTTATATTGCCCTTATGATAGCAACCTTTATTATGCAGTCTGTCCCTTTTATTCTTTGCCATCACAAGTTCATACAACGCTCAATTTTCTCTTACACTAAATGATCTAACACTTTTAGAAGAAATTTTTATTGCCTTATTACACCAATGACAACTTACTTGAAGGATCTTGCTCAATCCTTAGGTAGGTATGGTGGACTCTTGAAAATGAGATTTGGGTTTAAGGGTTTTTGGATACACAAGTAGTGTCTCTACCTTGTGCGGAATTTTTGGCTAGCAAAGATGGGGGGCAAGCACCACATGTCGAAGTATCTATGACAATATAACTTCTATGTGAATATGAACAAACATAAACCATTACATTGTCTTCATTTTCCAACGTCAACAATTTTGGCATATAATATTTTGATGGGGGCTCACAATCACAAAAGATTTCAAAGATAGTGTATTTGCATGTGAAAGATTTTCTTCCTTATACTAATCATTCAGGAATTACTTGTATTGCCAATATTGTGATTGTCAAGCTTCAAAAGACTTCACTTTCTAAACCCAATGTGAAGCTACCACTAGGCATGATATGAACATATAATTTCAACTTCATGATAGTCAATTCATTCAACAATTTACTCATAGGATATAAGTGGAGCACAAGAGTAAATGACAAGCTACTCCAAAAACATATAAGTGCAGATCAATCGAGTAGTTACGTAAATGGGTAGATATTTGAGGACTCTCTCTTATTTAAAAACTTTCAGATCTAAGTGTTTTATTAAAACAGCAAGGAAAACAAAATGACATTCGAAGATAGCACAACTCAAGTGAATAAGCAAAAACTTAGGCTCAACCGATACTAACCGATAAATGTTGAAGAAGAAAGGTGGGATGCCTAGCAGGGCATCCCCAAGCTTAGATGCTTGAAACTTCTTGAAATATTATCTTGGGATTCCTTGGGCATCCCCAAGATTGAGCTTTTGTGTCTCCTTAATTCCTCTCATATCACGGTTTTCCTAAATCTTAAAAACTTTATCCACACAAAACTCAACAAGAACTCGTGAGATAAGTTAGTATAAATCAATGCAACACCTTATCATTCTCTACTGTAGTAAATCACCAAAATTATTATTAAATATTGCATACTAAATGCCTCTGCATATTTAATACTCCTATCCTCAAATAGAATCATTAAACAAGCAAACATATGCAACAATGCAAACATAACAGCAATCTGCCAAAACAGTACAATGTGTAAAGAATGCAAGAGTATCAATACTTATTTAACTCCAAAAATTATGAAAATTGGACACACTGTAGAAAATTTATCAGAGCTTAGTATTCAAAAAGTTTCAGCATTTTATCACATTCTGACTTTTCCATGGAATTTTTTCAACAACGGTAAACTTTCTGTTTTGAAACAGTAACATATAGACTTGCAAAATAAACATGGTAAAGGCTATCCTTGGCATTTTTATTGAAAGTAAAGATGCAAAAAATTGTTCTAAATAACAGAAAGAAAGTCCTAACAAAATAAAATTCCGCTCCAAGCAAAACACATATCATGTGATGAATGAAAATATAGCTCCAAGTGAGGTCACCGATAATGTTGGAGACAAAAGAGGGGATTCCTTCCGGGGCATCCCCAAGCTTAGTTGCTTGGATCTTCCTTGAATATTACCTTGAGGGTGCCTTGGGAATACCCTAGCTTAGAGTCTTGTCACTCCTTATTCTCCTCATATCGACACCTCACCCAAAACATGAAAACTTCAATCACACAAAACTTAACGGAACTTCGTGAGCTAGGTTAGTATGATAAAGAGCAAACCATTTCACTTTGGTACTGTCAAAGATAAGATTCATAATTGTTTCCACACAATGCCTACTGTAGCATATCAGTTCCACAATTTATATTGAGCAATATAAGCCACAGAAACTAGAAAACAAGCAAACTATGCATTGGAAACATACTCTGTCAAAAATAGAACAATTTGTAGTTATCTTTACTCCAACCATCTGTTGCCCTAGAGAGTCTTTTTTCCTGATTCTTTGATCCTGGTTTTTCTCTCTCTCCCCCGATCATTTTGCTCGGTGTTTACTTTTTGGGATTTTGATCTATGATCGGTTTGCATCGCCCGTCGCCGTCGTGGACACCCGCACGCCTCTACTCCGACTTAGGCATTGATTACACCGGCATCTCATCGGATTGAGCGACTGGCGCGCCATGCAGCAGCCCGGAACGGCCGTCGTCCACATCTCCGTCTGCCTGTCCTCGCTGGGCGTCGTTGCATTGATCCAATCGGAAATCCTACACCAACGCCACCTCAATCCGGATACCCACATGCAACCGTCATCCCTTTGGGCCGTAATGCCGTGGCCTACGGTCTATCGCTGCCCTGAGAACGTCCGTTCCAGACCGTCTCCATGGCTCCACCGACCCTCGCATTGCCTCTGCGTCGCTCCATCGGGCCGTAGCGAGTGTGGCATGTGGTTTGCGCCGCAGCGCGAGGCCGTCCTTGCGGCTGCATCGGCTCGCCCGTTGTCGTTGCGTCGCCCATTCGGGCAGCATCGCCACGGCCCACGGTCCCCGCGCCGCCCCGAGGTCTTCCCGCCGTTGCCCCGACCCAACCGCCCACTGCTGCGTCGCCCCTTCGACCCTTAGCGTCGCGACCGGCGGTCCACTCCGCCGTCAACACACATCGACTTTTCGTGGTATGTGCCTCACCGCCTCCCCTGGCGCGGGAACGCCACCGTCCGCGATCTTCGTCATGCTGTCAGGGTTCCTCGCCTACTTCGAGTACCATCGTCGCGCTACTAACCTAGACGCCGCTGCTGCCATCAGGTCGCCGCCGCCGCTCTTCTTCAGCCGTCACCGCTGCTACCCCCGTAGTTGCTACCAGTCCACTCCCTTCGTCTTCGTCCAGCACCAGCCCATCATCAGTGTCGCCATCATCTACCCCGACCACTTCGTCTACTCCGACCATCGTTGGTGACATCGTGCCCAATACCGATTGGTGCCACAACCGTCATCGAGTCTTCTTCTCTGCTGGCCCCTCCGACTCCTCGACATGGCGTACAACTCATGCAGGTCCCTCTTCTATGCATGCCCGGTGCTGACAACATCAATGCATGCCTTCGTCTACGACGTGTCCCCGGGCCTGGCAAGCCAGGTGCAGCGCTTCGTCAACTTCGTCTTCGTCCGTCTAGGCATGCCCCATGCTGGCAACATCGATGCATGCGTTCGCCCATGATGTGTCCCCGGGCTTGGCAAACCCAGCATGACGCGTCGTCAACAACATCTTCTTCTCGGCGCACCACTACTTCGACACCACTGTGCCCATAACTGACTCTGTGCCTCCTTGCACCCGCGGCTCCACGACGACTTCCTGGACACCGGCCACACCGACTCGACATCGACCACAACATTCTACGCACGGCTACCTCGATCACGGCTACACCACCTCCGCTCTTGGCTACCTTGACAAACGGCATAAAGGGCTACCACCTTGCTTAATCAACCTCGTCGGTTTCCACTCCAGCCATGACTTCCGTGATGCATCGACCATTATGACAGTGGGGGGGGGTGGCGGTGTCCGTCGGCTTACCTTCGGATTCTTCTCTAGTCTCACCGTCTAGGTCGCTACCATTGTCACTGCTGGGGATTTTGAGTATATTTAATTTTTTTTGAAAATTAGGACAACCTGGGCAATTTGTCTATTAATTTTCTACAAAAAGAATCAACATTTTATCATGCTTCTGTTAAAATGAGAATTATTTTCCTGTGCGCAAAAGCTTCTCTTTTTAGCAAGATCAAATCAATTATCACCATAGACCATCCCAAAGGTCTTACTTTGCACTTTATTGAAACGAAAGGAATAAAACATGGTTACTACAATAGCCTAATTAAGTGAACACATAAAAATAGTAGGTAAAAGTGTTGGGTTGTCTCCCAACAAGAGCTTTTCTTTAATGCCTTTTAAGCTAGTATGATGAGTTTAATGATGCTCACATAAAAGATAAGAATTGGAAAATAAAGAGAGCATCATGAAGCACATGGCAAGCACATTTAAGTCTAACCCACTTCCTATGGATAGGGATTTTGTGCTCAAACAATTTATGGGAACAAGAATCAACTAGCATAGGAAGGAAAAACAAGCATAACTTCAAAACATTCAAAACATAGAGAGGAAACTTCATATTTTTGCAATTCCTACAAGCATAACTTTCTCCCTCATAATAATTTTCAGTAGCATCATGAAGAAATTCAACAATATAATCATCACATAAAGCATTCTTTTCATGAGACAAAATAATAGAAAACTTATTACTCTCCCCATAAGCAAATGTCTTCTCATCAATACTAGTGGGAGCAAACTCAAAAAAATAACTATCTTGAGAGTGAAAACTAAAATCATGATTACAAGTTTCATGGTTATCATTATTCTTTATAGAGTACATGTCATCACCATAATCATCATAGATAACAATTTTGTTATCATAGTCAATTTAAGCCTCATCCAAAATAGTGGATTCATCATTAAATAAAGTCATGTCCTCTCCAAATCCACCTTCATTAATATAATCATCATAAATAGGAGGCATGCAATCATTATAACAAATTTGCACATCAAATCTTGGGGGACTAAAAATATCATCTTCATCAAATATATAACATCCCCAAGCTTATGGCTTTGCATATCATTAGCATGATGGATATTCAAAGAATTCATACTAACAACATTGAAATAATGCTCATCATTCAAATATTTGGTGCCAAACATTTTATTGACTTCTCCTTCTAACAATTGAGCACAATTCTCCGATCCATCATTTTCAAGAAAGATATTATAAAGATGATCAATAATATGATGCAACCTCAATTCCATTTTTTAGTTTTCTTTTATAAACCAAACTAGTGATAAAACAAGAAACTAAAAGATGTTATTGCAAGATCTAAAGATATACCTTCAAGAACTCACCTCCCCGGCAACGGCGCCAGAAAAGAGCTTCGTTGACGGGGTGTGAGTGCCGCTTACCTAACCTCCCTGGCAACGACGCCAGAAAAGAGCTTGATGTCTACTATGCAACTTTATTCTTGTAGACACATGTTGGGCCTCCAAGCGCAGAGTTTTGTAGGACGATAGATATTTTCCCTTAAGTGGATGACCTAAGGTTTATCAATCCGTGGGAGGCGTAGGATGAAGATAGTCTCTCTGAAACAACCCTGCAACCAAATAATAAAAAGTCTCTTGTGTCCCCGACACACCATATACAATTGTAATTTGTATAGGTGCACTAGTTTGGCGAAGAGATGGTAATAAAAGTGTAGTAATGATAGTGGATATTGACTTTTGTAGTAGGAAGAATAAAAAACAGCAAGATAGCAATTGATAAAACAGAGCACAAACGGTATTGCAATGCTTGAAAATGAGGCCTGGGGTCCGCACTTTCGCTAGTGCAATCTCTCAAAAATGATAATATAAGTGGATCGTATAACCATCCCTCAAAGCGCGATGAAGAATCACTCCAAAGTTCTTATCTAGCGAAGAACATAAGAAGAAATTGTTTGTAGCTACTCTTTCCGATCGATCTATCCAAGAGTTCGTACTAAAATAACACCAAGTTATTTTTTCCGATTGATCTATCAAGAGTTCATACTAAAATAACACCAAATCAAATTTAGACTCATAATACTCAATCCAAGACAAAGAACCTCAAAGTGTGCCCCAAGATTTCTATCGGAGAAACAAAAGACGATAATGTGCATCAACCCCTATGCATAGATTACCCCAATGTCACCTCGGGAATCCGCGAGTTGAGTGCCAAAACATATATCAAGTGAATCACTATAATACCCTGCTGTCACCATAGGTATTCATATGCAAGACATATATCAAGTGCTCTCAAATCCATAAAGGTATTCAATCTGATAAAACAAAATCTCATAGGGAAAACTCAATTCATCACAACAAGATAGAGAGGGGAAAACACCATATGATCCAACTATATTAACAAAGCCCGCGATACATCAAGAATGTGGCATCAAGAACAAGGGAGGGAGAGAGAGATTAAACACATAGCTACCAGTACAAACCCTCAGCCCCGAGGGTGGACTACTCCCTCCAAATCGTGGTGGCCACCAGGATGATGGAAATGGACACCGGTGATGATTCCCCCCTTCGACGGAGTGCCGGAACGGGTTCTAGATTGGTTTTTGTTGGCAAAAGAGTCCTGCGGCGGTGGAACTTCTGATCTACGGTTACGCCGATGGTTTTTGGGATATTTGGGAATTTATAGGGCGAAGAGAGGGTGCGGGAGGCCACCGAGGTGGGCAAAACCTACCTGGGTGCTCCTTGGCCCCCAGGCGCCCCTGGTGGGTTGTGGCCCACTCGAGGCACCCCCAGGTGCTGCTTTGGCCCATTGGTGGTCTTCTGGTCCATAAAAAATCCACAAAAAGTTTTGTGGTATTTGGACTCCGTTTGATATTGATTTTCTACGATGTAAAAAACAAGAAAAAAAATAAGTAACTAGCACTAGGCAATGGGTCAATAGATTACTCCGAAAAAATGATATAAAGTTGCTATAAAATGGTTGTCAAACATCCAAGAATGGTAATATAACAACATGAATACTTCATAGCTTATAGATACGTTGGAGACGTATCAAGTCCTGGCAGGCCCTGCCGGGCGTTCTTGGAGGTTTTCTTCCGCGGGCGACCCCGTCCTCGTGAGGATCTCCTACCCGGCAAGGGAGGGTTTTCTCCTGGTGGTTTTTTTCATCTCTGGCTTGATCTTGGTCCTCTTGGTCTGCACGTTGGTCCTTTGAAGATCTCGATCTCTTGTACTTTGGCCTGATCTTGGTGCTGTAATCTTGCTCCTGTGCTTGTGCACAGTCTGGGCAACAGACCCAGTGTTCGTTGCACCAACAGAGAGGACAACCACCATCGCTTTGCATGTGGGCCAAACATATGTTGAATACCCAAAATGCACAACTTTGATTGCCACATGCCTCAAAAATCGTGAAGTCCCCACACAGAGCGAGGTGCATGAAGCGTACCACATATGATTGTCCCCTTCCCCCTCTTCGACGCATACTATATGCTCCTACCATAATACAACCCAAAAAGAATCCTCCTCGATGGTGAAACTCATTAACCTCTCCTGATGTAGGTCAAAGTGATGCATACATCAACAATGGCCTCATGGGCCCACAGATGGATGCGTCACATGTGAGTGTCCTAGCTTGGATAACCACCACCTGCATGCATTTGGCCCAAAGAGGTGTTTTGTGATGTTTGAATAGCCAGTTTCACAACTTTGATGTGGCACATGCCTCGGAAACCAAAAAGTACCGACACTGAGTGAGATGTACTTGTTCACGGGCGCGTACGTATAGTATATATGCTAGTCCCCTCCCACCCTCTTCGACGCGTACTATATATATAATCCCACCATAACACAGACAAAAAGGATTCTACCTTGCTGGTAAAATTAACCTCACTGCCGACTGTCCATCAAAGTGATGGACGACGACCTCGTGAGCCCATAGAAAGTGTCACAGGCGAATATCGATTGTCGTGTAGGACAATCATTGACTACATGTGGCCAAAACATGTATGTATGAAAGGGTTGTGTAATGTTTTGAATAACGAATTCACGACTCTGATGTGGCACCTGCCTAACAAAACAGCCAACCATCACACGGTGGCTCACAACTCGTACTGTACTGCGAGCCACCCGCCACCCCCCAGACGCACACACCCACATCACACCACGAATCCACCACAACTACAATGCATGTTAAATTATCCCATAGTGAACATATGTTACCAAAGGAGAGACCTTTTAATTTCTAAAAATTAAAGATCATTAAGACGTTTTAGTAAATTGATTGATGTTCTAGGGGTATAATGTGCAAAAATTAAATTTGAGCTACATGCACACGTGACAGTGCACCTAAATGGATTGCAAAAACACATGTGTCTCACTGGGTGCATGTTTACTCCCCGTGCAAGCAATTTCAAACATTGAGAATCTTAATTTTTAAATTATAGTACATCCAAAACTTATTTGAATTTCATGAAACTTATCATGTTGTCATATGGACACCAATACAAAGTGGCATTGTACTTTTTTTGTCAACTTTGAGACCAGTTTCGATGTAATCTTTATCTTCTTACAAATGGGAGATTATTAATAATTGGGAACCAATATCCCAAAAACATTATTTATTCGAACCGTGAGCGTTAGACCAACAATGGATACATAACATGCTTCGGTTAAGCAATAAAGCGGCAGCATTAATCATCCAAATAGAAAAACATTATATGTGCCGCCACGCGACCCCGTGTGCCATGCTAGCAGGCGTGAGTTGATGTGACGCATGCGAGCAGTCCGCCGTGCAAGATGACCGGCAGGCATGCCTACATGTGCGTGAATTGACGGAGGCATGCTCGCTGCACAGTATCATCGGTTAGCGTGCGAGTAGCTATGTGAAACGGCGGTAGGCATGCCAGCACTTCGGTGCGCAGGCTCACTGGGAGGCGAGCCAGCGGTTTGACCGCCACCCGCCTCTCTCCTACTACCCCATATTAGTGGTGCGCCCGAGCGGCCGCACCCCCCATCCTCGCCACACACACAATCCTCTCTCCGCTTCCATCCTCGACACCGCTCTTAGTACTCAAAGCCGTTTGTGTATGAGGGTGCCGCCGAACCGCCCCATCGGAGGGAGTGGCGATGTCGGCGCTGCTGAAGCACCGGAGCACATCGTGGAGATGGAGATAGAGCTTGCCGTCACTGCCGGCGAGGTATCGCTGCACCCTGACATCATCGACGACATCGAGCTTCCACAGCCGGAGGCGGAATTCCACACTGACTCTGGTGACGACTCGGGAACGACCCCGGCGACGACTCTGACGACAACTCTGACGACGACGGGCAACTAGCTAGTCATCTATACCCATTTATGTGTCAAATAGATCCTAGGGTTTCTCTGGTTACTCCTGCCTCCCCCTTTTTTGAATAGAAATCCTATGGTTATGTTCTCCCAATCCATGAAATCTGAGTAAGTTTTGTTAGACCCTTGTAGTTTATTTATTGTTTGAATGATATAAGTGATAAGCGATTAGTTGTTTCATTTGTGCAAATGATTTATGCTAGTAATCCAACTAGGGTTAGTGTTCGTGCTAATAATTCCTAGCCAGGACTTGAAAATTGATTTTGAATGACCTACATATATGTTTGTGCCTTCATTTTCTTCAAGATTGGTCTGTACATAGACAATTGTGCTTAAAAATCGAACCACAATATTTGTATATGTATAAAAATAGCCATAAATTCCTAATCCTACTTCACGGCATGTAAACATTGATTTGATGCCAAATTTTGGCAACTGCCAAATGTTCACTATAGATTAGTTTGTAAACATTAATTTGACGCCACATTTTTTTACTATGTGTATAGGTGTGGGAATGCATAATATGCGTATGTGGAGGTACAAGAGGCAAATCCTGAGGGTGCTTTATGTGGGAATGCATAACATGCGTATTAGGACCTGGGACGGCGGCTATCAATGCCCATTTTGCAACCAAAAGCTTCACGACACATATGAAAGTGTTATGGCACATGCAAGAGGACGAGCCCTTGGCTCCCTCAAGAAGAAGTATTCTCGCAGGGTGGCGCACGCCACGTACGCCGAGTACCTGGAGAAGCTTCGGGATCATGCCGGCTGATGAGCTGAGATGTGGAATCAAACTATGTACGCTTGAGTATGCTTAATGATGGTTGAAATATGTACTTATGGTTGAACTATGCTTGTGTACGCTTATTATCTATGTCTAAATATGTTTATTATATGTTTACTTATGTCTAAATGTGGGATATGGATGGAATCAATGCGGTTGATGGAATCTACCTCCGTCCTGGTTTATTGGTCCCCTTTGTAATTTGTGTTAAATTTTGACCAAAGATTTAACAGACAAAATGTTACTGCATGTCAGCAAAAAATATATCGTTGGATGTGTATTTGAACATAGTGTTCAATGATATAATTTTTGGTGACATGCATAAACATTTCTTAGTTAAAGATGTGGTTAAAATTTGGTAGCAATTACAAAGGGGAGTAATTAACGAGGACGGAGGTAGTACGTCAATCACACATGGTTCCCAAAATTGAAACTGTGTGCAATGACTTTCATTTTGCCTGTTGCGTTAATCACACATGGTAGGCTCTAGCAAACCTTGCCTCTGAAATTCTTTGTGGGACAGAAAACCCTCACCACCCAATTCAAAAAAGAAAAAAGATAACCCTCACCATCCCCACATCACAAAAACCCTCACCCAGCCCGCCACCCCCTCCTGTCCCCTATTCACACCTGCACAAGCTCCTCCGTGTCTATGCATGGCACTGCCAATCATGGCGGCAACCACTTAGCTTGACGCCTGCCGCCGCCAGGCTGCTGACAAACCCCACCGCATTTTGCCACTTCTGCTTGCCGCCGCCTCTCACCATCGACTTTCTCGACGCTGCTCACGGTCGACCCAGCTCCGCTCGGTTGGGGAATCCGTCTACTGAGTGTTCTTTCTCATGGACAACAAGGTAACTAATTTAATGAGATATTATCTCATCTCTTATCCCAGTTCATCTGCCTCCTTTAATCATCCGACCGAAATCGCCAAGAATTCATTTTTATTCGAGATGATTTGTGGGTTCTCTTTCATTCATAGTCTACAGTGTGCGGACTGATACGTCTCCAACGTATCTACTTTTCCAAACACTTTTGCCCTTGTTTTGGATTATAACTTGCATGATTTGAATGGGACTAACCCGGACTGACACTGTTTTCGGCAGAATTGCCATGGTGTTATTTTTGTGCAGAAATAAAAGTTCCCGGAATGACCTGAAAATTCACAGAGACATGATTTGGTATATATAAAAAATATTGGCGAAAGAATCAGCGTAAGGGGGCCCACACCCTATCCACGAGGGTGCAGCCCCCCCAGGGAACGCCCCTACCTCGTGGGCCCCCTGAGGCTCCACCAACGTCAACTCCAACTCTATATATTCACGTTCAGGGGGGGAATCAAAGAGAAGGATTCATCATGTTTTACGATACAAAGCCGCCGCCAAGCCCTAATCTTTATCGGGAGGGCCGATCTGGAGTCCGTTCGGGGCTCCGGAGAGGGGAATCCATCGCCATTGTCATCATCAACCTTCCTCCATCACCAATTTCATGATGCTTACCGCCGCGCGTGAGTAATTGCATAGTAGGCTTTCTGGACGGTGATGGGTTGGACGAGATTTACCATGTAATCGAGTTAGTTTTGTTAGGGTTTGATCCCTAGTATCCATTATTTTCTAAGATTGATGTTGCTATGACTTTGCTATGCTTAATGCTTGTCACTAGGGCCCGAGTGCCATGATTTCAGATCTGAACATATTATCTTTTCATGGATATATGTGAGTTCTTGATCCTATCTTGCAAGTCAATAGTCACCTACTATGTGTTATGATCCGGTAACCCCGAAGTGACAACAATTTGGACCACTCCCGGTGATGACTGTAGTTTGAGGAGTTCATGTATTCACTATTGTACACCCATGATGTGGCTATATCTCCCACGTGTCGGAGCACGACATAGAGGCATAACCGCATGGTAGGCATGTCGCAAGAGGGGTAATCTTTACACATCCCATGTACTGAATAAGAAAGGGATAAAGAGTTGGCTTACAATCACCACTTCAAACAATACATAAATATCATACAACATCCAGAATACAATCAAGGTCCGACTAGGGAACCAACATAAATAAAAACAACCCCAAATGCTAGATCCCCGATCGCCCCAACTGGGCTCCACTACTGATCAACTGGAAACGAAACAACACAATGAACACGATCTTCATCGAGCTCCCACTTGAGCTCAGTTGCGTCACCTGCACTGGCATTATCGGCACCTGCATCTGTTTTGGAAGTATCTATGAGTCACGAGGACTCAGCAATCTCACACCCGCGAGATCAACACTATTTAAGCTTATGGGTAGGATAGGGTAATGAGGTGGAGAAGCAGCAAGCACTAAGCATATATGGTGGCTAACTTACGCAAAAGAGAGCAAGAAGAGAAGCAAAGCACGGTCGAGAAACTAGAAGTGATCAAGAAGTGATCCTGAAACTACTTACATTCAAGCATAACACGAGACCGTGTTCTCTTCCCGGACTCCGCCGAGAAGAGACCATCACGGCTACACACGCGGTTGATTCTTTTTAATTAAGTTAAGTTTCGAGTTCTCTACAACCGGATATTAACAAATTCCCATCTGCCCATAACCACGGGAACGGATTTCGAAAGTTCAAAACCCCGCAGGGGTGTCCCAACTTAGCCCATCACAAGCTCTCACGGTCAATGAAGGATATTCCTTCTCCCAGGAAGACCCGATCAAACTCGGAATCCCGGTTACAAGACATTTCAAAAATGGTAAAACAAGACAAGCAAAGCCGCCCGATGTGCCGACATCCTGATAGGAGCTGCACATATCGCGTTCTCAGGGCAACACCGGATTGTCCAAACTTCCGGTAGGCCAGCCCCGAGTTGCCCTTGGTGGACACCGGCGGCCGACAGGTTTGGACCAACACTTAGACAAGCACTAGCCCGGGGGGTTAAAATAAAGATGACCCTTGAGTCTGCAGAACCCCAGGGAAGGTGATAGGTTGTTAGGCAAATGTAAAACCAAGGTTGGACCTTGCTGGAGGAGTTTTATTCAAAGCAAACTGTCAAGGGGTTCCCATAACACTCAACCGCGTAGGGAACACAAAATCAAGTAACATAACACGGGTATGACGGAAACTAGGGCGGCAATAGTGGAACAAAAGACTAGGCATAAGGCCGAGCCTTCCACCCTTTACCAAGTATATAGATGCATTAATAAAATAAGAGATATTGTGATATCCCAACAATAACCATGTTCCAACATGGAACAAACTTCATCTTCACCTGCAACTAGCAACGCTATAAGAGGGGCTGAGCAAAGCGGTAACATAGCCAAACAACGGTTTGCTGGGAAAGGTGGGTTAGAGGCTTGTCATGGAAATATGGGAGGCATGATATAGCAAGTGGTAGGTATCGCGGCATAGCAATAGAGCGAGCAACTAGCAAGCTGAGCGAGTCCTGGATTAGGGGGTCTCCAGACAGCCGGACTATATCCTTTGGCCGGACTGTTGGACTATGAAGATACAAGATTCAAGACTTCGTCCCGTGTACGGATTGGACTTTCCTTGGCGTAGAAGGCAAGCTTGGCAATACGTATATGTAGATCTCCTCCCTTGTAACCGACTTTGTGTAACCCTAGCCCCCTCCGGTGTCTATATAAACCGGAGGGTTTAGTCCATAGGACGACAGACAAACATACCATAGGCTAGCTTCTAGGGTTTAGCCTCTACGATCTCGTTGTAGATCAACTCTTGTAATACTCATATCATCAAGAACAATCAAGCAGGACGTATGGCATTACCTCCATCAAGAGGGCCCGAACCTAGGTAAACATCGTGTCCCCGGCCTCCTATTACCATCCGCCTTAGATGCACAGTTCGGGACCCCCTACCCGAGATCCGCCGGTTTTGACACCGACATTGGTGCTTTCATTGAGAGTTCCACTATGCCATCACCATAAGGTTTGATGGCTCCTTCGATCATCGGTAACGATGCGGTCCAGGGTGAGGTTTTCCTCCCCGGACAGATCTTCATATTCGGCGGCTTCGCACTACGGGCCAATTCGCTTGGCCATCTGGAGCAGATCGAGAGCTATGCCCCTGGCCATCAGGTCAGGTTCGGATACTTAAACTACACTGCCGACATCCGCGGAGACTTGATCTTCGACAGGTTCGAGCCCATGTCAGGTGCGCTGCATAGTCACGACGAGCACGACATAACTCTGCCACCGGACAGTGTTCGGGAGATCGCATCTGCAACTACTCCGGCTTTCAATCCGGATAAAATTGCGTCATCTGAGAGCGGAGGGATAGACCCTGCCATGGAGGCCGCACTCTTAGTGGTGATGGATCCGGATACTGACTTCACCCCTTACGGGAGCCGTGTCACCGAGCCACTAGATTCGTCTCCGACCACGGACTCCGAGCCGCCTGCATCCATGCCTATCGAATCCGACTGGGCGCCGATCATGGAGTTCACCTCCGCGGATATCTTTCTGCACTCGCCTTTCGAGGATGTGCTAAATTCATTAAGGTCTCTCTCCTTGTCAGGAGAACCTTGGCCGAACTATGTCCGGCTAGAATGGGACGGGGATGATGAAGAAATTCACGGCCCACCCACCACCCACTTAGTAGCCACTGTCGACGATTTAACCGACATGCTCAACTTAGACTCCAAAGACATTGATGGTATGGACGGCGATGCAGGAGACGAACAGGAACCACCGCCGATAGGGCGCTGGACCGCCACCTCATCATATGATATATACATGGTGGATACCCCCAAAGAAGGCAATGGTGACGAAACAACGGAGGATGACCCCTCAAGAAGCAACCCAAGCGCCGACGTCAGCGGCGCCGCTCTAAGTCCTGCCACAGCAAAAGTAGTGATACCGGCACAAGAGACAATAACACTCCGGATAGTGCCGAAGACAACCACAATCCCCTCCAGCATGATTTAGAGCCGGAGGATGAACGAGCTAGCCCTCCAGAGCAGGCAGCAGATGGAGAACCGGAGGAGGGAAATTACATGCCTCTCTCCAAAGACGAGGCGAGCCTCGACGAAGAATAATTTATCGTGCCTGAGGATCCCATCGAGCAGGAGCGCTTCAAGTGCCGGCTTATGGCCACATCAAATAGCCTGAAGAAAAAGCAACAACAGCTTCAAGCTGATCAAGACTAGCTAGCAGACAGATGGACCGAAGTCCTTGCGGCCGAGGAATTCGAACTCGAGCGCCCCTCCAAGAGTTACCCAAAACGCAGGTTGCTACCTCACCTCGAGGAGGAAGCATTGAAACCTCCATCACCAGTGTACGATGCGGCTGACCGGCCACCGCGTGCCCGAGCCAGAGAGGCGTTTCAGCCCGAAGTTCAGCCTGCACCCCGCTGCCACTCAATCAAAAATACCAAGGCCCGGGGCAACACACAGGACCTGCGAGACGTATTGGACAGTAGGGCAAAACTTGCAAGATCAATATATGGGTCACGGGGGCACGTGCCAATGCGGGACGATGACCGTCGCGCTGGATACACTAAAGGTAAATCCAGCCGGGCCGAATACAGCAGACAAGACTCAAATGAACTACGTCGTGATATAGCCCGGCACAGAGGCACCGCACAACCCCTATGCTTCACTGATGAAGTTATGGATCACGAATTCCCGGAGGGTTTTAAACCCGTAAATATCGAATCATATGATGGTACAACAGATCCGCTGTATGGATTGAGGATTTCCTCCATCACATCCACATGGCTCGCGGTGATGATCTACATGCCATCAAGTACCTCCCACTAAAACTCAAAGGACCAGCTCGGCATTGGCTGAATAGCTTGCCACCAGAGTCCTCAGCAGTTGGGTGGATTTGGAAGAGGAATTCCTTGACAACTTCTAGGGCACTTATGTGCGACCACCAGATGCTGATGACTTGAGCCATATAACTCAGCAGCCAGGGGAATCGGCCAGGCAATTCTGTACATGGTTCCTAACAAAGAAAAACCAAATTGTCGACTATCTGGATGCAGAGGCCTTAGCAGCATTCAAGCATAACATCCGTGACGAGTGGCTTTCCCGGTACCTCAACCAAGAGAAGCCGAAGTCTATGGCAGCCCTGACGACACTCATGACCCGCTTTTGCGCGGGCGAGGATAGCTGGCTGGCTCACAGCAACAACACATCATGGAATCCGGGCACTTTGGATACCAAAGATGCCAATGGCAGAACACGTCGTAACAGACCAAAGCGCCGCAACAACGGTGATAACACCGATGACACGGCAGTCAATGCCGGATTCAGAGGCTCTAGAACCAGTCAGTGGAAAAAGCCATTCAAAAGAAGTACTCCAGCTCCATCCAGTTTGGATCGCATACTGGATCGCTCGTGTCAAATCCATGGCACCCCCGACAAGCCAGCCAATCACACCAATAGAGAATGTTGGGTGTTCAAGCAGGCCGGCAAGTTAAATGCCAAAAACAAGGACAAGGGGCTGCATAGTGATGACGAGGAGGAGCCCTGGCCGCCGAACACGAGAGGACAGAAGGGATTCCCCCACAAGTGAAGACGGTGAACATGATATACGCAACCCACATTCCCAAGAGGGAACGGAAGCATGCACTAAGGGACGTCTATGCGATGGAGCCCGTCGCCCCAAAGTTCAACCCATGTTCCGCTTGTGAGATCACCTTTGATCACAGGGACCAGCCCACTAGTATCCGTCATGGCGGATCCGCCCACTGGTCCTAGACCCCATCATCGATGGATTTCACCTCACTCAAGTCCTTATGGACGGTGGCAGCAGCCTGAACTTGCTCTATCAAGATATAGTGCAAAAAATGGGTATAGATCCCTCAAGGATCAAACCCACCAAAACCACCTTTAAGGGCGTAATCCCAAGTGTAGAGGCCCATTGCACGGGCTCAATCACACTGGAAGTGGTCTTTGGGTCTCCGGACAACTTCCGAAGCAGGGAGTTAATCTTCGATATCGTCCTGTTTTGCAGTGGCTATCATGCACTGCTCGGGCGAACTGCATTCGCAAAATTCAATGCGGTACCGCATTACGCATACCTCAAGCTCAAGATGCCAGGACCTAGGGGGGTCATAACAGTGAATGGAAACACAGAACGCTTGCTCCGCACGGAGGAGCACACTGCGGCCCTCGCAGCAGAAGCACAAAGCAACCTTTTAAGGCAAACCACTAATTCAGCGATACAGCCCCCGGACACCTTCAAGCGAGTCCAGAGTAAACTGCAACATTATCGCCTGGCACGTTCAGAGCTCGCCTAGCAATTCGGCCCCCGTCCCAGTCCCAGTCAAGCGACGAAATCCATGTCGTGCGTACATAATTACGCACTGAAAATACCATGGACATAGGCGGGGCACGATCAGGGCACGTCCCGCAATGCGGTTTAACCGCCCTAGAGGCTGTATACCTTTATCATTCTTTCTCTTTTAGGACCTAACTCTCTGGAAGCACTTTCCGGCAGTACGATTGCCGGACACATTATGGGAAGGAAAAACCAAGGAGGCAAGAAGCTAAGATGTACACGGGAACCCTCAGGTGGTCTCTAGTAATACTCGATATACCCGCTTTCTACTTTCCATACGCAGCTTGCCCTTGGATAGGACACGTCAAACAGTCCTACTTTATGTTATTGCATTACTTGTATCAGTATGCTTCGACGTATTATTTAAATAACAATGCATAACATTAGTCTATTATTGCATTATTCATCCCCTTTTTCTTATATGTTCATTTACGACAATCTGCACCCGTACATTCGGGTACAGTCAGTACGCCAGGGGCTTCCGTTTACCACATAATATGGCGCGAGAAGTACGAACACTTTCGACAGTGTGGCACCCCGAACTTATAGCATTATATGCATCAGCTCCGAATCATGTCTTGGGTCAATAGTTGGGTTTGCCCGGCTCCCATGCTTTGGTACCTTACGTTCCGCTATATCAGCTAAGGTAGCAGCGGGAGAACTACTGCGATTGTGTCCCGGTTCTTCCGGACAAGCACCTCAGTAGAGAAAGCCGAAAACTAATAGTCATGATAAGGCGAGAGCTGGTCGTCGTTCGCGAGGTCTCAAGTACTTAAATAATTTTTCCGCTTCGGGCGAGGAGTCGGCCTTGCCCGCCTTAGGCATGTATAGTGCCCCAAATTCGGCCTTCCAGATACTAGGGGCTTCACCAAAATTTAAAATTGTAGACTTCTATGGCTAAGTGAGAGTGATAAAGCCTTATAGTCCGATTGCCTGGTTCGTTGCGCTGAACACCTCCCTCGAAGGACCCAAAATTGGGATAAAGAGTGCTCAGGTTCATCCTGAACACCCTAGTACTAGTTACATGGGGGCAGAAGCCAACGATTGGCGAACTCTCAGATTTTATAAACGGCCACACAGAAGGTAATATTTTAAATTAAATAAGCGTTGCATAGCTCAAATGAACTCGTTTCACATAACAGGACCACATGAGTATGTTCATTCAAAAATTACATCCTTGGCACATTCATCTGCCACAAGGCGGGAACCCTTCAGGACACTCTCATAATACATTTCGGGGCAACGATGCTCCTTGCCCTCTGGCGGCCCCTCCTTCACCAGCTTCACGGCGTCCAGCTTCGCCCAATGCACCTTCGCCCGGGCAAAAGCCCTGAGCACACCCTCGATGCAGACGAACCGCTTTATGACTTCCAGCCGTGGGCAGGCATCCACAAGCTGCCTCACCAGACCGAAGTAGCTGCCGGGTAGGGGCTCGCCAGGCCACATCCGGACTATAAGGCCCTTCATGGCCTGTTCGGCCGCCTTGTGAAGCTCGACCAACTGCTTCAGCTGGTCGCTCAAGGGCATTGGGTGTTCTGTCCCAGTATACTGATACCAGAACAACTTCTCCGTCGAGCTCCCCTCCTCAGCTCGGTAAAACTCCGTGGCATCCAGTACACAGCGTGGAAGATCTGTGAATGCTCCTGGAGAGCTCCGAACTCGGGTAAGTAAAAGGAAAGTTTCCTTCACATGCTTGCTTTGCATAATGAATGCCTTACCCGCTGCTATCTTCTTCACCGCATCAATCTCCTGGAGGGCCTTGTGGGCTTCAGCCTTGGCGCTCTGGGCGCTTTCGAGCGCCTTCGCAAGCTCGGACTCTTTTGTCTTAGAGTCAAGCTCCAAGGAGTCGTGTTTTTTGGCGAGAGCCTCGAGCTCTTGCTGCACCTCGCCTACTCGGGCTTCTTGCTTTTCCCGCTCAACGTGCTCCTTGGCCGCTTTGTCTTCGGCCTCGGACAGCGCCTTCTTCAGGGTCGCCACTTCGGTCGTGGCCCATGGAAAATCCATGATGATCCTATTACTTTACACCCGAACTTCTTTTTAAATATATAGACAAAGGTATTGCTTACCTTTTCTCTCCTCCAGCTGCCTCTTGGTAAGGCCGAGCTCGTCCTCAGACCGCTCAAGGTCCTGCTTCAGTGGAGAGACCTCCGCAGTACGCGCGGCAGCGGCCAGCAGTGAAGCCTGCACATACACATAGACATATTCTGATGAGACTCCTGAGTTATCATTTGATCCTCTATTCGGCCTTTCTTTGCGAATGCCAAAGAGAGCATCAGGGGCTACTATCTATGCGCTAATATTTTTCCTGTATTTTCATTGCTTACGTCAAAGCCTGTTAGGAGGCTAGCACAAGCTTCGGTCAGTCTGTTTTTGGCGGACTGAACTTTCTCAATCACCGCACTCATGATAGTGCGGTGCTCTTCGTCGATGGAAGCGCCGCGAAGCGCCTCCAGCAAGTTGTCCGGTGCCTCTGGCTGGACAGAGGTCACCGGCACGGGCGTCTTGCCCCTCTTAACAGGGGGTCGCCTGCTAGAGTCCGGAACCACCGAAGGTTCCGGCGCAGTCTTTGGCTAGGGGCCGAACTTGGAGCCCGTGGGAATTTTGCTCCCTTTGCGCCCAGGGTCTGGAAGGTTGCCTCGAGGCGCCCCCAGGACTACCTCCCCTTGGCCCGGTGCCTATTGAGACAACACCTCGACGTTGTCCGTAGGGCAAGGGGTGGAGGCGGTCGGAAGTGAATCGTTGTTCATATCCGACGAGTCCAAAGAACCGTCCGACGAAGATACGTCGATACGGGCTCGGTACGGGCTGCATAATCATATTCAGCATAAGAAGAAGCAGTGCAATAAAACATACCATGAATTACTATGGTATCCGGATACTTACGACTTCGCCAGGGGCTTGTCCCTGGGGAACCACTCGTCGTCGCTGTGGGCAGCCGTCGTGGAGCAGTCCGGATGGAGGGTCCTTCCCTTCTTAGACCCTTCGGCCTCCCCGGTTGGGTCGGCCTTCCTTTTCTTGTCTCCCCCGACTGGGGGGGAGAACTCTCCTCCTCCTCCTCCTCGTTTTCGTGGGAGGAGTGCGTGTCGGAGTCATCGGACGATGAGTCCGATACAACCTTGCACCGGAGACCCTTTCGGGTCCCCGTGACCTTCTTCTTGGTCTTCTTCACCGGCACCTCGTAAGGTGTCGGAGCCAGCATCTCTGTTAGGAGAGCATCTGCAGGATCTTCAGGCAGGGGGGCTGGGCAATCGAGTTGCTCCGCTATCTTTATCCAGTCCTGTTAATGACATGGAGGCTTAGATCCCGCACATGATTTAAACCGGGGCAAATAAATACCCTGTCAGATATAAAAACTTACCGGATTGGCACGGTGCTTTGCGCTGAGTCCGCGGACCTCGGTGAGGGAAGGTGGTACCTCGGCGCCCTTCAACAGCACCCTCCAGACGTCCTTGTGTGTCGTGTCATAGAGCTCTCACAGCGTCTGGTGCTTGGCCGGGTCGAACTCCCACAAATTGAATGCCCGTCGTTGACATGGGAGAATCCGGCGGAAGAGCATGACCTGGACCATGTTGACGAGCATGATTTTCTTGCTCATCATGTTCCTGATGCAGGTATGGAGTTCTGTCAGCTCTACCGAAGAACCCCAGGACATGCCCTTCTCTTTCTAGGAGGTGAGCCGCGTGGGGATTCTGGATCGAAATTTGGGGGCCGCCACCCAGTTGGTGTCACGCAGCTCGGTGATGTAGAACCACCCTGATTGCCACCCCTTTATGGTATCCACATAGGTGCCCTCGAGCCAGGTGACATTAGGCATTTTGCCCACCATGGTGCCTCCACACTCTGCTTGCTGGCCAACCACCACCTTCGGTTTAACATTGAAGGTTTTCAGCCATAGGCCGAAGTGGGGCCTGATGCGGAGGAAGGCCTCGCACACGACGATAAACACCGAGATGTTGAGGATGAAATTGGGGGCCATATTGTGAAAATCCAGCCCGTAGTAAAACATGAGCTCGCGGACAAACGGGTGGAGGGGAAATCCCAGTCCGCGGACGAAACGGGTAAGAGAAACCACCCTCTCATGGTGTTCGGGCGTAGGGATGATCTGCCCCGCATCTGGCAGCTTATGCGCGATATCCGCGGCCAGATATCCGGCTACTCGTAACTTCGCGATGTGCTCCTCCGTGACGGAGGAGACCATCCACTTGCCTCCTGCTCCGGACATGCTTGGAGTGGTTTGAGAAGAGGAACGCGAACTTGGGCGCTGAAGCTCAAGTGCGTGAGAATGGATAAGTGAGGAGGTAGAAGGCGTGGGTAAAAGGGGTGAATCCTTGTCCCTTTATAAGGACGGAAGAGGCGATGCGCCTCCCCACTTTCCTGGTAAAATCGCTTCTTTCCCAGGCGCCGTAATTGATGGCGCGGTTGGGTTACCCACGTTCGTATTGATGAGAATCCCGTAATATGGGGCACACAATCTCAGCTTCGACAAGACGTGTCAAGAAAACCGCCTCGCAATATATGCGGTGCTGGTTGAGAAAAACTGTTCGAATAAAGACCGGGCCATGACATGATGTCATGCTGTCAAACGTGTCAGCATATTGGATTTGTGGAAATGTTATTCTCTCTACGGTGGTATGTGGAACTTGTTTTTCAGAGCTGGACACTATCCTTGTGTTCAAAATATTCTATGGAGTATTCGGAGGAGGAACCCGCCTTGCAATGCCGAAGACGATACTTCGCGCCGGACTCATCGTCATTGAAGCCTGGTTCAGGGGCTACTGAGGGAGTCCTGGATTAGGGGGTCTCCGGACAGCCGGACTATATCCTTTGGCCGGACTGTTGGACTATGAAGATACAAGATTGAAGACTTCGTCCTGTGTCCGTATGGGACTTTCCTTGGCGTAGAAGGAAAGCTTGTCAATACGGATATGTAGATCTCCTCCCTTGTAACCGACTCTGTGTAACCCTAGCCCCCTCCGGTGTCTATATAAACCGGAGGGTTTAGTCCGTAGGACGATAGACAATCATACCATAGGCTAGCTTCTAGGGTTTAGCCTCTACGATCTCGTGGTAGACCAAGTCTTGTAATACTCATATCATCAAGAACAATCAAGCAGGACGTAGGGTATTACCTCCATCAAGAGGGCCCGAACCTGGGTAAAGATCGTGTCCCCTGCCTCCTGTTACCATCCGCCTTAGACGCACAGTTCGGGACCCCCTACCCGAGATCCGCCGGTTTTGACACCGACACAAGCAAAGATAGAAGTGATTTGGAGGGTCTGGTCATCTTGCCTGAGATCCCGCAAGGAAGAAGAACGAGTCCGTGAAGAAGACAAATGGACGGAGTCAAACAGATCCTCACAACTCTGGAACGAAACCGAAGCTAATGAGAGAAGCAACCCGGAAAGAAGCAAGCAACATAGTAAACAACCATCACATAAATATGGCATGATGCACAATCAAGTATGATGCATGTCCGGTTTAAAGAGGCATAGCATGGCAAAGAGCACAAACAACACTACAAATTAAGTGGAGCTCAATATGCAACGTGTTGCATATTGACGAAACACCACATCAATTATTTAGTTCTCTCTCGTTTATGTACCCAACAATATTAAATTTTATTAAACATGGTGAAGCATGAGTAGAAACATAGTTAGGCATTTAAAATGAGGCCGGAAACAACAACAACAATTCCAGTAAATCCCCATATGCATTAGTAATTTAAGCAAACAACAATTGAAACATTCTTGATGTTGTTATCATGATGCGGATGACCTTGCAAGTTTTATGCAATATTTATGAAAATGTTTACATGAGCATAATAAGAAGCATTTGTCACGGTGGTGGAAAGAAAGGGTGCCACGGCGACGATTTCGAAAATGATGCCACGGCACCATATCGGTTCCGGTAGCTCACGGAGATACCGGTGCAAAAGGAAAAGTGACAGGAGTGTGTCATGCAAGGATGGCGGGGTGCTCCCGGATACCGGGTTCCCACGTGTCGGTGACAAGGCAAAAGAGGGGCAACGACTAACGTTCGCAGGCAGATACAACATCCAAACAGGCATCTCATACAACACATGCATTCGTTCTCGGACGGTCGTTCTCGGCGGTTATACCTTCGAAGCGTGCATTTCGAAGCGGGTCGGTTCGTAGAGAAAGTAGTCGTTATCGGGTCATCAAGGGAAGTAGTGGTTCATGTTCTGTAGATGTTCGGGCGGCGGTAGTGGTACACATTTCGAAGGTGAACTCGAATCCCTTCGGGGTTGTCGTTTTACTTGGGGTCTTTGGACCCGCCGGTCTCGTTCTTGCGACATTAGTTGAACTTGAAGTTTTTGGTTCATGGGTCTTCGGCGACGGTAGTCGTTCCAGGCATCGGGCGTCGAGGTACTTGGCAAAAACCGGGGTTTTTGACGATCCGGTGAGACGACATGGTCTGGGGAAGTCTTGATCTTGATGGTTGATACGTCTCCGTCGTATCTACTTTTCCAAACACTTTTGCCCTTGTTTTGGACTCTAACTTGCATGATTTGAATGGAACTAACCCGGACTGATGCTGTTTTCAGCAGAATTCCTATGGTGTTATTTAGTGTAGAAACAAACGTTCTCGGAATGACCTGAAACTTCATGGAACATCTATTCGGAAATAATAAAAAATCCTTGCAAAAGATGAAGACCAGGGGGTCCACCACCTGTCCACATGGGTGGGGGGCTAGCCCCCCTACCTCGTGGCCCCCCTAGAGCTCCTCCGACCTCAACTCCAACTCTATATATTTGCTTTTGGGGAGAGAAAAATCAGAGAGAAGGATTCATCATGTTTTACGATACGGAGCCGCCGCCAAGCCCTAAAACCTCTCGGGAGGGCTGATCTGGAGTCCGTTTGGGGCTCCGGAGAGGGTAATCCATCGCCATCATCATCATCAACCGTCCTCCATCACCAATTTCATGATGCTCACCGCCGTGCGTGAGTAATTCCATCGTAGGCTTGCTGGACGGTGATGGATTGGATGAGATCTATCATGTAATCGAGTTAGTTTTGTTAGGGTTTTATCCCTAGTATCCACTATGTTCTGAGATTGATGTTGCTATGACTTTGATATGCTTAATGCTTGTCACTAGGGCCCGAGTGCCATGATTTCAGATCTAAACCTATTATGTTTTCATCAATATATGAGAGTTCTTGATCCTATCTTGCAAATCTATAGTCACCTATTATGTGTTATGATCCGTTAACCCCGAAGTGACAATAATCGGGATACTTACCGGTGATGACCGTAGTTTGAGGAGTTCATGTATTCACTATGTGTTAATGCTTTGGTCCGGTACTCTATTAAAAGGAGGCCTTAATATCCCTTAGTTTCCATTAGGACCCCGCTGCCACGGGAGGGTAGGACAAAAGATGTCATGCAAGTTCTTTTCCATAAGCACGTATGACTATATTCGGAATAACTGCCGACATTACATTGATGAATTGGATCTAGTTCTGTGTCACCCTATGTTATGATTGTTACATGATGAACCGCATCCGGCATAATTCTCCATCACCGATCCATTGCCTACGAGCTTTCCATATATTGTTCTTCGCTTATTTACTTTTCCGTTGCTATTGCTATCATCACTACAAAATACCAAAAATATTACTTTTGCTACCGTTAACTTTTGCTACCGTTACCACTACTATCATATTACTTTGCTACTAAATACTTTACTGTAGATATTAAGTTTCCAGGTGTGGATGAATTGACAACTCAGCTGCTAATACTTGAGAATATTCTTTGGCTCCCCTTGTGTTGAATTAATAAATTTGGGTTGAATACTCTTCCCTTGAAAATTGTTGCGATCCCCTATACTTGTGGGTTATCAATGGTCTCGATCTCCAAAGTGGCACAAGGAGAGATGCATGGTCGTGGTCATCTCGGACCTAGGGCTCCATGATGGCGCCATGGTGGTCTTGTAGCAGCAGCCAGGGCGTCAGGGAGGAGATGGTCGTGGCGAGGCGATCAGGGGCGTGAGGAAGTGGTCCTGGTTGCGACAAGAGAGGTAGCGGGGCGAGGCCCTTGCCGGACGGAGCTAGAGCAAGAGAAGGGGTCAACGCCCGGCGCCGAGGTGCCGTAGCGGGAGCTTCGAGCTCGGCCGGCTGCGGCCATGGAGGACGGCGGCACGGAGGCGGGGCACTTGAGGGCGTGATGCGGAGGCGGCTTGCGTGAAGGGAGAGCGACGGGGAGGCATGGGCGAGGAGGTGGACGCCTGCAGCGGCTGCTCCGTGGTAGGAGGCCATGGCAAGCAGGCGATGGCCATGGACGGCGACGCAGCACAGCGGCAGGCTTCCTGCCGGGTGCGGAGGACGGCAGATGTGGGGGACGGCGCCATGGAAGGTGGTTGGAGGTGGCGCGGTCGGGGACTAGCGCTGCAGAGGGAGGCGCACGCGATCGAGAGGGAGAGATGGAGATGAGTGAATGACGGAGAGAGGGATGGGGATCAAGCGAAGGAGCTCCTCTCCCTCGGCTCGATGAATGCGGGCGTGTGTGGCGGCGGTCGCTGGAACGAGGGGAGGAAGAGACCGAGAGAGGGAACAGGCTCTAGGGTTAGACGGGGGAGTGTGCCTTGGGAGGCCGGCCCAATAGAGGAAGAGATGCGCCTAGGGAGGCCGGCGACTGGTTGGGTTGTGGGGAAAGGAGGGACCTGGACTCTCTTCTCCCTCTCTCTCTTTAAAACTTATTTCTTTAACAGAAAATAAATTAGAGAGAGGAAAAGAAAAAGAGGGTTAGGGAAGGACTTTGCGCATGGGGCTAATTTTCCCGAACTCACAAAAATATGCTCGTTCCGAGAAAAATAGAAAAAGCCAGATCGAACAAAAAGAATTCAAACTCATTTGAATTTAATTCAAATGGGAATGAACTAGTACAAGGTTTTTGGAATGTCCAAAATGTTGAGAATTTTTGGTGGAGCTCCGAAAAATGAAGAAAGGATATATGGCAAAGTTAGAGGCCAAGAGTTTTGATAACAAAGGCATTTGGATTTTTGCAAGTGTGTTATGGTGAATTCCAAAATAAAGGAATATTTATTATAGCTCCCTAATATTGGGATATATTTTGTAAAGAGAATCACCACGTGAATTCCCTCGGTTTAAATGGACCGAAGATCCATGCAATTTATTTAAGAGAATTTTAGTTAGCTTTGAGAAAAAGATGGCATGATGACATGATGCAATGCAAAATATGCAAAGAGGAATGCAACAAGCAAAACAAAACACATGACGAAACTCGGAAACCCTAGAAGGCATCTATAGCTCCGGTCTTGGGGCGTTACAACACTCCACCACTACAAGAGGATCTCGTCCCGAGATCTAGGGCGGCACCGGAGGGAAACAGAAGAGGAGGAGAAAAGGTAAAACTAAGTTGCTTCTTTGACAAATGAGTGAAACCAAAGAACCTTGAAAGGTTAAACCATTTCGAGAAAAGAAAACAACAGAGATGAACGAAGTTGAAAACACTCCATTAGAAAGGAGGAACAAGGAACATTATGGGAACCTTGTAGGTTGACAGACATAAGAAAAGGGTTGCAATGGACAAGACGTACATGCAAGCACTCCCGTAGAAACGAGATGTACAAGGGACGATAAAAATCAATTACGACAACACTCTGGTTGGGAATGGAAGATAAAGAATATGAGCTTGGCAAAATGAAATCACTTGTATGAGAGTCCGGTTAGAAGAGGAATGATAGACACAACACTCCGGTTAAAACAAGATAGGGAAGGAATAAGAATGATATAATTTGGACATCACTCCAACTGTAAATGGAAGGAGTTGAACATGAACTTGACAAGATAAAAGGATACTTGATGAAATCAACAACATACTGCCTCCGGAACTATTGAAAGAATGGCACAGGGGTAAGAAAGATTTCGGACAGCACTCCAGTTGAGAAGGGAGGTAAAACTTCATAAGATGAGAGAGCTCGAATGAAAACATGATACTCCGGTTAAATGGATAAGCAAAGGAAAGAACATGATCTTTGTCAAAAATGGGATGATGGATCAAAGTGTGCAACATCGTAATGCCTCCAGAACAAACAATCAAACGGACTGAAAGTAACGAAGAAGAAAACAACATCTTCTACGTCGAAAGAATTTGAAAGTGTCCTTAGAAAGAAGGATTGAATGGAGTTGTTGAAAATTAAACAACAAAAGAATAAGGTTGTTGTGGGCTTATGGAAAAACATCTCAAAACTATGAGGTGAAATTCTTCCCTAAAGGAATCAATTGCTTGCTTGAGAGCAACAAAGAGATGAAAACCTCTTTCGTCGCGAGAATAGGAGGAAACTTGGATTATTGATAAGCACCACAATAGCAACATTCCTTAGGGAAGGCTTTAGGTGAAATATAACCCAAGATAACTCCAATAAAGATATTGATGGATTTAAAATTCCTTATTCTTGACAACACGTGAACCGCGAAACAAGAATGGAAATTGTCAAGAAAAGATATAGCACCACCTCAAAAGATAAGGTAGAAAGAATCGCACTTTGGAATGCATGATGAAGAATAATTGAACTCCTCAAAACAAACATCTGTTGAGCACCATGTTTATTTTAGAGTATAGCTTTACATATTATAACTTCGAGAGAAATCTTGAAGAACAATTGAAGAATGAAAAGAATCCTTGAAGAACTACCATGTAGAGCATCCATGAAGAACTCCGGTAATAAAAGGATGATGAAAAGAAGTGAATGATGAAAAGAAGTGAAGGATGAAAAGAATAAGATTGAAGCCTTCACTACAAAAAAAGACACATCTGTGACATTTTGGGCCGAATGAAATTTTTTCCTGTCATACATATGACACTTCTATGACGATAATTGTTACAAAACCCGGTATCATCATATATGTGGTGGGCTCCTACTTCTATGACAAAAAATCATGACAGAAAATGGGCTTTTCGTCCTGGGCGGGCCGGAGACGCAGCTGCATGACATTATTTAGGCCGTCCATGACGGAAAAAACCATGGTAGAAACGAGGGCGAGGAAAATTTCGAGGAGTTCCCGGTTTCGGTGGGAGGTCGGGGGGTGAGCGATGCACGTTTGTCTCATACAAGTACGCGCGTGTGTGCGAGGTTTTGGCTCTAACTGAACCCGAGCGAGGCGTTGGGCTCTAACTGAACCCGAGCGATTGCACTGTAGGCTATGCGTTACTGAACCCGAGTGATCGATCGATGGCTGTTAATTGAACCCGATCGAGCGATTCCTTCGCTACTGCTGCTAAGTGAAGCCGATCGATTGCATGAACAGTGAGCGTTGCGGGGGGGGGGGGGGGGGGGGGGGGGGGGGGGGGGGGGGGGGGGGGTTGGATGAACAGTGAGCGGTGGCGTTGCCTCTGGATGAACAGGACCCCGTGGTGTGGAGGGCTGGATGAACAGTAGACGATGCACGGGTGCCCGTGGAGGGGTGGTTGAACAGGACCCCGTGGTGTGGAGGGCTGGATGAACAGTAGATGGTGGAGGGGTGCCCGTGGAGGGGTGGTTGAATAGTAGCCGGTGGAGTAGTGCGCGGTGGAGGCTGGATGAACAGGAGCCCGTGGAGGCTGGAGGAGGTCGACGGTAGCCCCTGGAGGCTGGAGGAGGTCGATGGTGGAGATGAACAGTATCCCGTGGAGTCCTGTTTTGCGGTACGCCACACCCCTCCCGATGAACAGGACCCCCGTTTCGACCGTAGGAGGTCCGTTTCGTCCGTTTTGCGGTACGCCACACCCCTCTCGATCAACATGACCCCCGTTTCGACCGTAGGAGGTCCGTTTCGTCCGTTTTGCGGTACGCCACAACCCTCCCGATCAACAGGACCCCCGTTTCGATCGTAGGAGGTCCGTTTCCTCCATTTTGCGGTATGCCACACCCCTCCCGATCAACAGGACCCCGTTCCGAACGTAGGGGGTCTGTTTCCTTTGTTTTCCGATACGCCTGGCCTCGTTTCCATCGCCTGTTCCGTCCAAGCCCTCCTGATGAACACGACCACGCATTCCGTTCCGACCCAGCCGGTTGGCTCCCACGCGTTCCGTTGCCTCCCGATGAACACGACGCATTCCGTTGCCTCCCCATAAACACGACGCATTCCGTTGCCTCCCCATGAACACGACGACGACGCTGTTTCTCCGTTCCGACCCAGCCATGTCAATGATCCCTCGCCGTATGTATGCGTGAGTAGGCGTTCGAGACCCCGCCCGTATGTACACATACGTGGCCGTATTTTCTTTCTTACACCCAGGCCTCTATACGTACATGTACATGCTACGTGCGCGCCTCTACATCCACCAGTATATATGTACGTACACGTTCGCGACCAGAATGACAACGCTACGTACGCTTCGACCAGGTGGGTCCCGACTGTCACACACTTCCTTGCGTGCGAAGATGTAGCTGGTGGGTCCCAGCAGTAAGGGGGGTGAATCATTTTGTTTTTTTTTGCCTGGACGCACTTCCTTATGTGCGAAGGTGTAGCTGGTGGGTCCCAGCATTCAGGGGGGAAACTTTTTTTTTGCGAAATGCGGTGGCCCGTCCGACGGGTCCCTGCTGTCAGGTGGAGGAATAATTATTTTGCACGTAATAAGGAGGCACATCCTTGCTGCGGCTGTGGACCCAGCTGTCAGCGTCTCCACGCACAGTACTCTTCCGATGGATGTCGGTCGTTGACCACATTGACCACGCCGCGCCGAGAGCACCACGGCGGTGGACGACGGCGAGGCCTAGGAAGGGGACGACACGGAGGTAGGGAAGACTCGGCAGTTGTTTCCCACGCGGAGGGGAGTACGACTATACGAGGGTTTACTGGTTCGTCTGTCGTCGCCGGAGAATAACAGCAGGTGTGGGTGAGTAGAGGGATGGCTAGGCCAGTGATGGGAGTACAGTGGGCCGGTGAGGCCTACGCGGCAGCACAGCCGGCCGCGGGGAGGAGGGAGCAGGCAGTCCCGCCGGCGCCTGTTTGAGCGGCTGGAGCAGGAAGAGCAGAGATTGAAGAAGCACGACGGCTGTTGGATGGACATCCAACAGTCAGTGCTTGTGCATCAACCTTTTTTAGGAAAGCCACAAATCTGTGGAAAACAGCATACAACCCATCTGCCATTATTTCTAATAATTTCCAGCCCATTTGCTAATTCTTAAGGTTTTTTTGGAGCCCATATTCTTTTTTTAGCATTACAGCCCATATTGTGGCCACGGTTAAAAAATTATACGAAATTTTGCATATTTCGGTGCGGTCCGAACCGTTTTTAATCCCGAAATTTCGACTCACATTCAAACTGATTTTAAAAATAAATGTATATCAATATAAAATTCAACTAATTCTCCACGCATAAAAATTAATGTAATTTAAAATCTTGAAATGAAAAAAAAGATATTTGAAACTAATTGTCGGTTTGATGTGTTTCAAAAATGTACAGACCATTTCTCATTACTGATGTGCTATTTTCTCGGCCTGCCGAATGAAAGCTCTCCTCGTCTTGAAAGATTTGCAGCCCAACAGGCCTGACAAAGCGACTTACTTGGCAAATCACAAAAAAACTGGGCTGTGGCCATGGACCCAGCTGTCAGCCTCTCCACATATAGTACTCTTCCGATGGAAGTCGTTCCTTGACCACATTGACCACGCCGCGTAGAGAACACCACGGTGGTGGACGACGGCGAGGCCTAGGAAGGGGATGACGCGGAGCTGGGGAAGACGCAACAGTGGAAGCCCGCGCGGAGAGGAGTACGAGGGTTCACTGGTTCGGCTGCAATGTGAGGCTGCCGTCGCCGCAGGGCCTGGCCAGCGGTGGGAATAGTAGAGGGCGGTGAGGCCTCTACGGCAGCACAGCCAGCCATGGGAGGCAGGAGCATGCGGCACGATCGGCGCAGCTTTGGGTGGTTGGAGCAAGAAGACCAGAGGTTGAAGAAGCACTACGGCCGTTGGATGGACATCGTACGGTCACTTGAGCTAGAATCGTTCATATTGACTATGTTGACAAAGCCCTTTGTCCCTGTCAACTTAGTAGGCCCACAAGTCCTTCTCCCTCTAAGGTGGGTCCCAGCTAGCCAGGAGAGTATTCATTTTTTTGTGCGTAATAACGAGGCACTTCCGGTGGGTCTGAGCTGACAGCGGGGGAATGTTTTTTTCGCGAAATACGGTGGCCCGTTCAGTGGGTCCCAACAGTCAGGGGGAAACAATTTTTTCGCAAAATACTGGTGGCCCGTTCGGTGGGTCCCCGCTGTTAGGTGGAGGAATAATTATTTTCCGCATAATAAGGAGGCACTTCCTTGCGGCTGTCATGGACCCAGCTGTCAGCCTCTCCACGTACAGTACTGTTCCGATGGAAGTCGTTCATTGACCACATTGACTACGCCGCGCCGAGAGCAACATGGCGGTGGACGACGGCGAGGCCTAGGAAGGGGACGACACAGAGCTGGGCAAGACGCGGCAGTGGATGCCCACGCGGAGAGGAGTACGAGCGTTCACTGGTTCGGCTGCGGTGTGAGGCTGCCTTCGCCGCAGAACAAGAGGGGGTGTGGGTGAGTGGAGGGATGGCCTGGCCAGTGGTGGGAGTAGTATGGGGGCAGTGAGGCCTCCGCGGTAGCACAGCCGGCCACGGGAGGCAGGAGCAGGCGGCACTACCGGCGCTGCTTTGGGCGGCTGGAGCAAGAAGACCAGAGGTTGAAGAAGCACTATGGCCATTGGATGGACATCATACGGTCACTGGAGTATTGACTAAGTTGACAAAGCCCTCCGTCCCCATCAACTTAGTAGGCCCACAAGTCAGCCCAACAATATGGTGGGTCCCAGCTAGCAGGGGGTATTCATTTTTTGTGCGTAATAAGGAGGCACTTCCTTGCGTGCGAAGATATAGCTGGTGGGTCCGACCTGTCAGCGGGGGGAACATTTTTTTCGCGAAATATAGAGGCCCTTCCTGTGGGTCCTAGGTGTTAGGTGGAGGAATCATTATTTTGCGCGTAATAAGGAGGCATTTCCTTGCATGTGGCCATGGACCCAGTTGTCAGCCTCTCCACGTACAGTCCACTTCCGATGGATGTCGTTCATTGACCACGTTGACCAGGCCGTGCCGAGAGCACCAGGGCGGTGGACGACAGCGAGGCCTAGGAAGGGAACGACACCGAGCCAGCGAATACTCGGCAGTTGTTTCCCACGCGGAGGAATACGAGGGTTTACTAGTTCGTCTGCCGTCGATGGAGAATAACAGCATGTGTGGCTAAGTAGAGGGATGGCTAGGCCAGCGATGGGAGTACGGTGGGGCCGTGAGGCCTGCGCGGCAGCATAGTCGGCCGCGGGAGGAAGGAGCAGGCAGTCCCACCAGCGCTTGTTTGAGCGGCTGGAGCATGAAGAGCAGAGATTGAAGAAGCATGACAGCCGTTGGATGGACATCCAATAGTCACTGCTCTCGTGTGTTGACTAAGTTGATAGGGCGTTGCATGTGCGTCAACCTTTTTTCTATGAAAGCATATGCGTCAACCTGTAGTAGGCGCACAAGTCGGCCTCAAATCTGTGGAAAACAGCATACAGCCCATCTGCCGTTATTTCTAATAATGTACAACCCATTTGCTAATTCTTAAGATTTTTTTTCGAGCCCATCTTCTTTTTGTTAGCATTACACCCCATATTGTGTCCACGGTTAAAAAGTATACAAAATTTTGCATATTTTGGTGCGGTCAACTGTTTTAAATCCAGAAATATCGATTCACATTCAACTATTTTGAAAAATAATTTATATAAATATAAAATCCAAATAATTGTCCACGCATAAAAATCAATGGAATTTAAGATCTTGTAATGAAAAAAAATTGAAACTAATTCCCGGTTTGATGTGTTTTAAAAATGTACATCCCATTTCTGGGCAAACCGAATGAAACTCTCCTCGTCTTGAAAGATTTGCAGCCTAGCAGGGCCGATAAAGCAAGTAGGCCTTGTTTGGGTATTTCTTTAAAAAATAGAACTGGGCTAGCCATTTTCAGCAAGAAAAAAACACAACTGGTCTCATGATGTGGTAAACATAAATAAAACCCTGGCTAGACGGGCCACAGCCCCCGCACAGCCTCGTTGTTACCCTGATCCGTCGCTAAAACTAGTATAAATAAGAACTTCTTGTTCCTCAAAAAAAATTGCATGACTTGCTGGGTCCCTGGTGTCAGCCGCTCGTAGTGTAATTATCTCGTTTATTGACTACGTTGACAATGGCGTGAGCCCCAGATGTCCAACCATTAGGAGGAACCATATTTTTGGGCTTGTACTATAGAGGCACTTGCTTGCGTACTGCCATGATGCTGGTGGGTCCCTACTGTCATCCTCTCCACATATAGTCATCTCCTTGTTCCTCTCGGTTGTTGGCGACATTGACAACGCAAGAGGGCGGCGCACCGCGCACGGCGAGCGAACCAAGGCCACAAGGCGGAGGATGATGGCGAGGCCTCAGATGGAACGAACAGGAGCCGTTGAAGATGCACCAGTTCAATCGCGGGCAGAGGGGAGTACTAGGGTTGACTGGTTCGGGCGCGGGTGCATGTTGGGGCTGATGTCGCCGGAGAATAACAAGACGTGTGGGGCAACAGAGGGAGGGACTGGACAACGTTGGAGGGTACGTACGGTAGGGTGGCGGAGGCACAACCAGCCATGGGAGGCGGGAGCAGGCGGAGCCGATGGGGTGGTTTGGTTTGGGCGCTGGAGGAAGAAGAAGACAAGAGATAGAAGATATACGACAGATGTTGGATGTCAATCCAACAGCTGGTAGGAAGAATAGTTTGTTTGGTGGCTAGTAAGTCGACACCACCTTGGATAGGCTATTTCCTCGCGGGTCCCAAATGTCAGAATCCAAATCTGTCACGGTCATGCAGCCTTTCCTATGAAAATTTACAGACCATTTGATGTGCTAGTTCGAAATAAGTTTGTGGGTGCTGGTGGGGGCTAATCACTTGTCTTCTCTAATGGACAGTGAGCTCAAGCAGCCAGCGAGAGTGATGTTATTTCCCTTGGTTGGGATTTGTTACAATATTTCACTCTAAATTAAATGAATGGCAAGCCATTTGCCTTGTTTAAAGAAAATATGACAGTCACAACCGAGTTGAAAAGGGCAGGAACATCTAACTCCAGTTTACAAACTGTACAAAAGCACGAGGGTTAATTGTTCATCTGGTTTACAAAAAAACCCAGATTGAAAAGGGCAACAACATCTAACTCCAGCACTGTTTTCGGCAGTCACAGTTAAATGGATCGGTCAGGTCCATAGAATGAACATCCTGGGACGTAAAATTTACTGGATTATGACCACAATATGTTATAAATAGAAGCCCGGCACGTTCAGAAGCTCTTTTACCCACCTGAAACTCCTTTTTTTGCTCTTTGACATACCCATCCGTCAAAACCATGCTGCTGATAAACTTAAGCCTGATTGGTTATAACTTTCTTACCCCGTCATGTTGCCTGAATAGACCTGAAGATTGAAAACAGTTAAGGTCTAAAAGAAGAGTGTCGAAAGAGCAACAACTGAACGGTTAATTCTAGTACACTATATGCGGGCTTCCAATGTGCGTGAAATTATCACCTTTATATAAAACTTCTCCAGACATGGAAAGCATTACAGCAAGCCAAAAATCTTGTTCAGATCAAAACTATTCATTTGGATATATAAGATCTTGACAGAATCTAGCACCATTGGTAGGGCATCCATGGAGAAACTCTTCATTGAGCATAGAACATAATATTAGTACAAAATGTGTACTCCAAGATTATATATAAATTATGTGCAGAAATTTAAAATGCAGCTTATGGTTACAAGTGTAGATGATAATATAAAGTACCTGAAGAACTGTGGAGCCAAACACCATATTGAAATGAGCACAGAGATCATGTATTACACCCAAGGTCTCCAGTTTAGGCGCAGAGAGGACGGTTATTTGCAACGGTGAATAATTAGAATCAAGGATCAACCTTTGAAGTGAAGGGGCATCTTGGATGATGAGCTGCCTTCCGTCAAAAGATATTCCAATTCTTACAAGGTTAGGCGACTTTATTTGGAGACAACCAATTCTAACTGTGAAAACAAGCACCAAGCACTCCAGCCCAGGGCAATTGGAGTGGATGATGCTGTGCAATGAGGCCTCCAATATACGAACCCGCACAAGTGGAAGTTTCTTGAGAAATGGGAGTCAAAGGTTTAGTACTAGATTGTCTGGTAGGTAGCACAACGCAAAGGTGGCGATGTGGAGAGAGGACGAAAACCACGAGATGGACATCGGTGCTGAGGGCACAAGTTCATGCCGTTCGGTATGTGGTATGTGATTTCCAGGGGAATAGTAGAACTCAAGGAGTTGTAGTTCTGTGAATTCAGGGGATTTCAGCCAGGTGTCCACCGTGCAGGGCATGGTATGCTTGCTCAGGTAGCACGACGGGATGCAGAGGCTTTGAACGGAGCCCTGGTGGGAGGAGATGATGGCTCTGGGGATTTCAAAATCATTGAAGAGAGATAGCTGATGACAGTCGAGATTAAGAGGCACGGTGCGCCATAGAGGGCGCCACCGAATTGAGAGGACTTGGGTGCGGCAGCAATCCTTGGTGGGGAGAAGCGAGATGATCTCCCCAAGGACGGCATCCGGGAGATCGCTGATGCAGTCCACCCGAGATTCTACGGGTTCCTGGGATCCGGTGGGGGCAGGGTCGCCGCTTCTCCCCGCACTGCCGGGTGCGGGATCTACAACAAGCGTCGCCGCAGGCGGGAGTCTCATCTTCTTGGCGCTGGGGTCAGCCGACTCCATTTTCCTCGAGGGCGTCGCGTCGCGCTATGGATTTGAGAAGAGTAACGAATGACGAGCCTAGTTGTAGTGAGAGCGAAGAAGAAGGGGAGCTAGGGGTTTTCTGTAGGAGTGAGGAAGAAGGGGAGCTGGGGTTTTCTGTAGGAGTGAGGTGAGGAATTTGGGGGTACGAGTGGAGCAAGCTGACTTGAGGTGGGTGGGAGCGAGGAGGAAGAAGAGCACCCAGGTTTTTTTTTTGGGGGGGGGGTGCTGGGTGTGGGTAGCGCCTCTCATTCAGTAAATATATGGGCTTTTGAATTGATTTTACTATTTACTAGTGTGGATGGGCTGTTTTGTCTTGGGCCCAGAGAACCAATTACTACTAGTACAGTGGAGACACTCTACAGCTACCGAGAAAAACAATTATTACTCGTACAGTGGAGACACTCTACCGCTTCTGGCTCCTCCTAGGTCATTGAAACGTCTCCCTCTACTGAATGTCGTTATACTTTTGTTCACCGACATGCGGGCCATGCAGCGTGCAGGCCCAAATGCCATCCACCAAATTAGAAGGCAGTATGCAGGCGGAGAGTCACCCCGGTCGTAGCGCGGCTGTAATGAGCCGTCATATCACAAAACCCCGCCTCCCCGCAGTCTAAGTTTGACGGACGAAGCAACCATCATTTCACTCTTCGCTGAATCCCCTTCTCCCTCACTGTCTTCAAGAAAGGCAACACTCGCATCTGCCACTGTTCTTCTCTCCGAACGAAGGGAAGGTAAGCGGATCCGTGATGTTGGTATATTTTCGTTCAGAGAAAAAAAGAATTTTTGCAAAGCAGTAACAGATCCTCACTCTTTTTTTGTTTCATTGTCATTGCGATTGTGTTTTACTTTCAGTGGTCTCCTAGTATTCGTCAGTTTCATGATGGACCAAGGAGAACTAGGCAAAGATCTGCCGATATTGGAGCAGACGCGGGAGGCTGATCCCCACGAGACAGAGATCTCCAAGAAGATGGAGGCAACCACCAAGCTGACCCTACATACGCTCACGGCCACTACTGAGATGGTCAACGCCCCATTTTAGGTTACAGCCCCCGTGGCACTGCAGGAGCTGTTTTCCCCCTTCGAGGATGTGTCCCCCCCCCCCCGCTGAGCTGCCCAAGGTGATTTCCTTCTTTGCCGATCTCGATTGTGGTTTTTCATCTAAGAATGCGGTGATTTTTTTTAGAAAAGGAAGTATGTGGTGATTAATAATGCAAAATTTTATTAGCTTCGATGCCATGCTATACATAGTGGTTTAAATAACTTGTGTTTCTTATACAGAAAAGTAATTCAGAATTTGTTTCTGTTTCAATTAGAGCCCTGATGCAGACAAGGATTGTGTGGTTGTACATGTCACTCGCTATGAGGCGGACGACCTGAATATACGCACTGGGAAAACATAGTTCTTAGGCTATTGTATTCTGGAAGCCATTTGTGGTTATACCAATGAAGAGTTGTATTCCAGCCTCACTGTTGTTAGGCATGTTGTCCAGGGTGTACTAAAGCACAAGAAGTTCAAAGCTACTCCTTCGTTTGTGAGGCATACTGTTCTTGTCAAGCTTACGCAGGAAGATGACATGGCATGCCTCCACAAACAAGTTTATCAGTGGCAAGGCCACAAGGTTGTCTTCATGAAGGTTCACAGGATTGAGCTACTGCGGGATGTCCTCGATGATGTTCATGGCAAGGTCCGTCTTGTGTCGAGCCCAAATTAGATCGAGGCATGAAATAGTTTCCCCAGCTAGTGTTTAATAGTAGTTTGGATTGTGTCTAATTATCCGAACCTTGCCTGTTATCGACCCCTCTGGGGCTAGTACTCTGTTTGAATGTGTCTATGGGAACTACTGCTACTTTTGTGTGCCCGTGAATCATGTGAGAACCATCGTAATTGTTGCCGAAACAGATGCGTCCTCACTAGTTTTTTCATGAATATGGCATGGTAAGACATAAGTTGTCATGGTTTATCATACGAGCAATGTGTGTTTTGATGAAATAGAGCACTCGTTTGAGAACCGTGCGCCGACGTATACATAAGTACTTGTAAACACTGTTGGTGCTACCCCACTTGTAAGCAGTTGTGCAAAACACGGCACATTGCCTCAGCTCGCTTCAACACTAGGCTATCGACCAGCTAACAATCAACAATCTCCTGTCTGACATATAAGCAACTATGTATCTTGTTACAGTGGTTCATGCAGTTAATTGAGGCCACAATGTAATAAATTCCAAACATTCACACGCTAGTCCAGCGCTCATGTGGAATACTCACATTAAACTCGTCTTCATAAAAAACGTGAAAAGCATAAGTTAAGCAATTTTATACATCTCAATGATTCATAGAACATAACAAACATATACTAGTTCACAGCAAAAGACAAAGTTGTGAGAAGGTTTACAAATTAGGAAAAAACAAGCAAGGCTTCTCTGAGCAAAGGGCCTCCCGGCAGGCTTAAATTTCCTGGAGTTCACTCTGGTTTTTTCTTGTTGCCACCATCCAGGGTTAGGTTCTCTCATTCTAGAATAACCAATTATAATTGTGGTCTCAGCTGGAATGCTGAACTGAACCATGCAGTGTACTGACCAGCTGAAATGCTTGTGTATTCCACTAAATTTAAGCACCGCTATTTGCAGAAATAAGCAGACCACAATGCCTCTTGTCCGCGCACCTGTCCAAAAAACCGCCGTACAGCCGTGCCAGCTAGTCCTCAGTCCATGGATGAACTGGTAGAAAGTGCATTCTGAACTAGGATGCAGTTGTTTTCGCTCGTCCCTGCACTGTAATCAGGAAGTAAAACGTACGAATCAGCTTCTTTTAGATTGCGTTGGTCATTCTACCTTAGTTACTACCAATGTAGGGATACCTTGAAGACAGGAGGTTAGACGACGGCAACGAGGGATAGCCATCTCATTTTGTGTAGTTGTACTAAAACTGAGGTGTGTGATTTTGATTGCACGGATAGAAACGATACGGAGACAGACATCCCGAAACGACATGGAGACAGACATCCCTGTTTGCGCAAATACGAAATACGGTTATTTAAACAGTGATAGATATTACTACTTTCCCTCGTTTCCTCTTAGAACCAAGTCCTCGATTCATGATACAGCTTTCCCACTTTCTTCCCTGTTTGAACCAACACTTTGAGTCGACTGTATGAACTAGCTTTACTTCTAATAATAGTAGAAGTCCAGGTGGCTTTGGAATAGCGGGCGGAAGTAGAAAAGGATCCACACGAAGGGAGCTGGGGCAGTAGAGCAAGGCAAGTTTCGAAGGAATATATACCTGAGGGTCGTCGGCATGTCGCAAAGACGGCATCGGGAGGCCGCATCTTGGCCACAATACCGCAGGGAGGAAGAAGGGGTCGGAGGCCCTCCCGAGCCGGCGCTCTCTCGGAGAGAACGGCACGGCCGCTGATCGGGACGCGCGGGCAACCGTTGGTCTACTCCCTCACCGCCAACGACAGCATGAATGATGCACCTACACCCTTGCCCCGGTCGAGGTTGTCCGGCCGGATTTGTGACCAGCCGTGAGCTGAGAGAGTGTGGCTACCTATGTGCTGCTTAGATCTGGAGAGCACGAGAGAGTGAATGAGAGGAACCCTAGTAAAGCAAGCGCTAAGGCTCCTGCTTTTATATATAGTGGAGTGATTTCATTGTACCAGCTTCAAAAACATGCACTCCTACATGTACCCGCGAGTGGGTGTGAGAGAACTAGTGCGTGCATGCATCGCTTCTCTTCGTGAGAGTACAATATACTATGCCCAAAGAACGTTCGCCGCAAGAGTAATAGTGTAAGTGTGTGACGTGTGAGCTAAAATAAAATGTGCGCGCCGTCTTTTGTTTTTTAGAAGTTCTGAGGGTAGGGTGTGAAGAGCACATATGTGTGTGACGTCAACCTACAGATAGACGGTGGGTGCGACGTGCGAGTCTGCGAGAGGACTCGGGAGAGTCGTGACTCGTGAGGGTGCGTGTGCGTGAGAGAGAGGGGGCATGTATAAATGCAATGCATGTGTCCGTAAATCATTATCCGACAAATGTTCGCCACAAGCCTTTTCCTGACGAACGTCGTAAGAACCGTTAGATCGGCATCCGACAGTGTCATTTTTGCCATGTCATTTAACAGAACAGCCACTCCTCCTACACACAAATCTTCCACGTGAGTGTTAGCAACTGTCGTATGCTCCCTCCGTTCTGAAATGCAGTGCATATAGCTTTATTGAAAATTCGAACCTCACAAACTTTTACCGAGTTTTGCACATGTAAATACCATGTATATATCATTTCATTCATCTTCGAGAGGTAACTATGAAGATGGGTGAGGAGTCTACAAAGAAAGACCATCGTATCACCCGCAGCAATTGCAAGCATCCTTTAGTGTCGAGGAATATCATAGGAACTCTATATGATATGATTTTTATAGGATTTTTTCCTTTAGAGCCAATTGGTTCATAGGAATAGATTCATATACTCCACATTTCAAAGGAAATAAACATGATATCATTTCTATAGCTTTAGAGCCACTTGGTTCATAATGGATTCCTATACTCCCTTAATTTCAAAGGAAAATAAACATTAGCGTACATTCAATAGAAAAGTTCCTATGATATGAACCAAATTACATCTCTTTTGTAACCCCTCCTCATAGGAATTGAGATACATGTCATCTCTAGATTCAATAGAAAAGTTCCTATGATGTGAACCACATGACATCTCTTTTCCAATCCCTACTCATAGGAATTGAGATGCTCCATGTAATCTCTTTCCCTACAACTTCCATGTATACATCTTCTATTCCTAAATAGATAGTACAACCCACTAGTAGCTTTTTTCCAAAACATGCAACTATGGCACAAGAACTATATAGTGTGCCAATAACTTTGAAAGATGGTCGCTGGATGAAGCTAACCCAATAGTGCAGAGATAGGCAAATCCGAGCACTACTGGCTGTTGGACATCATCAACATTCCACAAGATCTGCCACATGTACAATTTAGAAGACTCCATGGTTGAACTTAAGCATAATGCACAAACCTCAAAACACAAGCACTTCTCCTTTGTTCTAGAATCTTCTGTATCATAATTGATTATTTTTTTCTAAATGAATTGCCATTATTTGTTTTTTACTTTATGATTTACAATGCACAACCCCATGAATCTTAACATTTTTATAAAAATAATTGATTCTGAATGAGATGAACTATAAGAACTAAACGAACATCTACATCATGCATATATGACTCAAAGCTTTACATACTATAGTGTGTATTTATTCATAATTTGGTTTCGAAATCTCATGCGTTTAATACATGTGTACCTTACTAGTTTTGAGTAGAGTAGCAAATTTCACGCGGCCCCGGTTATATCAAAATGCAGGGCCCATGCATCATTGCCTTTCGGTCGAACCTACGTCCACAATTTTTTGTACGTACTATATCTCCACTGGTCCCCGAACCCAAAATGCTGCCTCGTTCCCGTAAAACCAAGCGGCCCATACATATTTAAGGTGTTGACTCGAACCCGTTTACTACGACATGGCCCCACATGCCGTAGTACTCCTACAAACCCTTCCACCGCACTCATCATCGATTTTCTTCAAGAGGACGAGGGAGAAGCCGATTTGACGTGGAGGCGCTTTCAAAAAAAAGGATCTATAGTGGAGACCCCTACCCTAGGGTGCCCTAGGTAGCTACCGCGCGCATCATTGTTTTCTCTTTTCTTTATGCTCTTGCGCCCTAGAGTGAAATGATGGTTGCTTCGTCCGTCCAGCTTAATGCGGGAAAGGTGGGGCTTTGTGATTTGACCCCTTATCGCTCATTTTCTACTACTGCGGCGCTACGACCGGGGTGCCTCCAATTCCAACCGCTGCTCCGAACTGTAATTTGGTGCATCGCACGTGGAACAAGACGGTGGATGAGCCACATGTTGGCCAAAGGGGTCCTGTTAAGTGTGTCGCCATTTCGTGCGCGGACTGACCCTGCTTGAGTTGCTACGTCAACACGACAGGAGCAGCCTACCACTTGGTTTTGCTCCTTGGTGAATCCTGACTATATTGATCTAAAAAGATACGTGCTGAACTACCCTCTTCGTCTCGGTTTTTTTTATTTTTAGGTGTCTCGGTTTATAGGGCCTGCACGTAGTTCTAGGTCATCCATTTGACTAACTAAATATAAGTTACTATGTCACAAAAAGTATATCATTGGATTCTTAAGCGGACGTAGTTGTATTTAAAAGTCGAGAGCGGGGCTTTTCATGCGCGGTAGGCGGGGCAGTTCTGCCTAGTCGGTTCGACAGAGACACGAGAACACGAGGGAGTAGGCTGTTGCAAACGTAGGGCTGTGTGATTTGACAGCGAGTTACTGCTGGACAGGTGGGGCCCCGTGATTTGACTTGCCATTATCATTTTAACTGCGGCGCTATGACCGGCGTGAGTCTCCCGATTCTTGACCACCTCCATACAGGTGCCTCTCCCAATGCTCCACCATGTAGTAGAGGCTGGCTCTTCCATGAGAGCCCACTTCTCCACTTTTTCCTTGCCTCTCTTTCCTCCACATATGCAAAAATGCCATGTAAAGCGCACTATTGTACTTACTTTTACTTGCTCCTACAGGTGCTTAAGCTTGCCACATAGGCATAAAGTCTGATGTGGCAAGTTAATCAAGAAGAGAGAGACTAGTTTGGTGACCCAAGGAAGAAACGGTGCTATGCACATGTACCTAGGTGAAAAGACAATTTTGAGTCTATAGCTAATTAAATGAAGCAAACTTAGCAACACCATTTCATTGGAAGAGGTCACTCCTTAGCAAATGCAATAAATACTAGTACTCCCCGTGTCCCATAATATAAGAACGTTTTTGGCACTACACTAGTGTCAAAAACGGTCTTATATTATGGGACGGAGGGAGTACGAAGAAAGAGATAGAGAGGAGTAAAAAAATACACTTATAGCCAACCTTATAGCCAACCTTGTTGTAGTCTGAGTGACTAAGTGATGACTATGTATGACATGCCAACATCATATAGCCTAACTCACTGTGTTAAATCTCCAAGGGCGAGACCACGCGAGCGACGCGACGGTCGTGGTAGGCGCGACCATGATACGGGCTGCTGGCAGCCCTTGGATCGATAGTACTACTGTACAAAAGTATACATTTTTTAAAAGGCTAGAGTACTGTTCATCACATATATAGCCAGTTAAATTCTCAACCTAGAACGACGTGCATGCCATGTAGTAAACCGATACGGAGGAAGTATAGTAAAAATGAGGTGATTTTACCGAGCGATCGGCAGGGGAGCATGGCCTGTCATGCGGTCCCACATGTCATGATGTACCAAGGTGATGCGCGTGTCCCTCTTGAGGCAGAAGCAATACTACGTGGTTTGAGATGATGGCAAACCGAAGTGTAAAATAATGGTTGCTTCATCCGTCTGGGAAGGTGCGGCATTGTGATTTGACGTCTCATTGCTCATTACTACTACTGGGACGGTACGAGTGGGGTGCGTCCCCCTGCTGTTCTGCACTGTTATTTGGTGCTTGACACGTCAACCCGGTTACTATATGTCCCACATGTCAGCGACAGGAAGTACAGAATTCATGAAAGGGAGCATCGATGGAGGAGTATACTACAGAATTCATGAAAGGGAGCAACTTAGTTTTGGAAAAATCTGTTTTTACGGAGTACGTACCCACTAGGGTTTATAGGGCTCATCTAAAAAACATTCGTTTTTCCATTTGATAAGTCTCAATTCTACTATACTAGTAGTATTACCATTACTTGTTGGATTTCGAGGTGCGTTAGATCACCCGACGCAAGCAGTGTCAAGAGGAAACTAACCAATGCATGTACAAGTTCATGGAAATTTAGTGGTCATTCATGCATTCGTTCTAATTAATGCCTCGGTAAACATAACTTCTTGAGAAAAACGAGCGTACTAATTACTTGTGCAAACTACGAAATTAATTCGACCACTCACCGTCTACCTTGGTTGGAGAGATTTTGAAATTGAGCCATAAACTGGAAAGGAGGGAGTAGTAACTTTTGTCTCGATTACTATTTGTGGCCTTGTATAGATGCAAAATGTATTTTTTTATAGTGGCCTTGTATAAGTAAATAGAGGTAGTACTAAACAAAGTACATAATAGGGATGAGGAGTAAACGGAGGGAGTAGTAAAATTTTCTCCTCGTGCTGCGAGCCACCGCGTGGGCGAGGGAGCGGGCGTAAAGGCGTACAGTAGTAGTAGTAGTAGTAGTAGTAGTAGTAGTAGTAGTAGTAGTAGTAGTAGTAGTAGTAGTAGTAGTAGTAGTAGTACTACTACTACTACTACTACTACTACTACTACTACTCGTAAGCAAGCTTCACCTCATCCTGCGAGCCACCGCGCCCGTGGGCGGGGGAGACGACGTACTAAGCAAGCTTCTCCTCGTTCCGCGGGTTGACGGGACACATCAAAAGTACTCCGGTGTATAGAGCCTTGCCTCTAAGGTAGGCCCCACATGGTTTGCCTCTTTTTTTAATTTAACATAACGCAATAAGTCACAATTTGTTTGTTCACCCGTGGTAGACGATCCTCCCTGCAACAAGTGGACAACTAGTACACGTGCCAAATTACCACGTGGGCTGCCTTTTTCGTATAGAAATGAGCTCCACCGTGTACCCGCACGGGTGTGGTTGGGAAAGAGACGGGAGTACGTGCGCCGTGCATGCACCTCCTCTCTTCGTGCATGTCCCCCACCTACGTGGGTGTGTGGAGAGAGATACAAACCTAGACATAATGCGCCGTCCATCCCCATGCCTCCGCCCAGTCCGACCACCAGTCACCACCACGCCCCACTCCTCCTCACCTTATCTCTCATCTTTCTCCGTCCATTTTTATATACAATGGGCCACTATAAAAATTACAATTTGCAGATATACAGGGCCACTAACACTAATCGATGCAATATTAATGGTGTTTGCCTTGTGGTACTAGCAAAGGAGGACATTAATTATCCCTTGCATGCATGTGGGAGTTCGTAAAAAAATGCATCTTGATGTTCCGTGCAATGCACGGGCATCTTGCTAGTACATGAAAACAACACATGGAAAAATTCCACGGCGAACGAGGGATTTGAATCTGTTGGGAGGGGTTGTTTGGATCTTGCCCGGGGTAGCCAAAATATTGGCGACCCTTTTGTCCACCGGTGCCTTTGCCACCGATGAACGGGGAATGGCTCGGGTGCTCATGCTGTCATGCATCCTTCAGCGCGCACGTTGGAGATGAGCTCGCATGAGCTGTGTTTTTTTGTCCCACAACACCGCCCGAGCCGCCCGCAGACCGACCGGCGACCCGCAAATTACGCCATCCAACCGTAGCCGCACACATTATGACAACAACTCAACCAACTGGACAAAATTCACGCAAACACGTAGAAAAACTGATATTTCATATAAACAACGATGGAAATCATATAAAATACCGGATTTTCATACAAACATGATGGATTTCATTACATTCAAATGAACTACGTGGTGCTAGTTCTGGACAGAACAGGTATATAATACTTGGCCTAAATGGTCGCCCGCCGATCGATTTGTGTTCCTCATGTCTGGCAGCATGATCACCGGACTCCTGGGAGCCCCGGAGGTATATGCTTCAGCGCAAAGAATGGCTCGCTTCCCCACTGCCCAATTGATATCATTGGCTGGTGCCGAAGATGATGGTGGCCGGCACCGGTTCGAGTTCATCACCGACCACTACTTCTCCATGGCCGGCATCGGCTCGAGTTCATCCTAACATTCCCCTCTTCTGTGGAGACCATGCGGGGTCGACGAAGGTCCTCGCAATAAAAGGATCCAGCAAGACACCTGCTGTGTACGCCGGCGTCGCCTCCACGGTGGCCTTCATGGGACCCAAGCGGCGGCGGCCTCCCGTGTTCTACATCTCCTCGATGATGGTGGCGGACGCGGAGGCGCTGGCCACCGACTCGTCACTCTCCGCGCACCCGGCTTCTGTCGCTGCTTGCATGGCACGGCCGCCGGCATGGGAGTCTTGGCCACAGAAACGGGAGACGCGGTACGAGGTGGCGGCGTGGACAGTAGCAACGACGCCCGTGCGCCGCTCCTCGTCGAGCTGGCCTGGAGCGGCGAGTTACTGAACTATGCGCCGGCTTGGGGCGGCAACTGGCTTCGTCGGGCGAGGGGAGGGAGGTGGATCTGTGAGCTGCATAGCTCGTATCCGGTGGGCTACCCATCCGGCTTGGATGCGGAATAACTACTCTTCGTAAGCCATTGTAAGAGTGGACAAACTGGTGGAGGAGATAGGGGAGCGGCGGAGGTGTGCGATTCTTGGCCGGCGTTTGGCCTCGTTTAAATAGGAGATTAAATAGACGGCGGACGGGAGGAGCTCGGCCGGCGTTGCATTTAACGCCAGCCCGGTCATGAACGGATGTGTGTCCAGAGTGGGTTTCTCGGCTTCCACACACGCGGGTTTCATGGAGGCGTTTGAATGCGGCACGGAGGCATGCTCACCCGGGCGTGCCGCGAGTGGCACCCTCGACTCTGACCTAGGACACCGCACCGTTCTTCCACTGACGTGTGGGCTCTTTGGGTGCATGGCCTGCATGTCAGTGACCCAACGCAGGCAGCGCACAATAGAGGAACCTTTGGTGGGCCAGGGCGGTCAGAAGCGGGCATTTCATAAACCGATGATTGTTCATTGAGTGTGACGTCCTCTTTTTCATGTATATAAGCCTACTATGTTGATAGCCCGTTCGACACATTGTGATTCATAAAGACCGCTGCAAACATCAATGTTCTGCTTATCACAGATAAGATTGATTAATACCCGTAACAATCCATGTCCTTAACAAAGGGTGCATGCACGTATAGGTTGAGCGTGTGTCTTGCGTCGTGTGCTGTGTGCATGCAGGCGTGCGAGTGTTGCGTGCGTGCAAGGGTACGTTTCAATGTTGCATGCATGGGTGCGTACGTGCGTGTGTTCGTGAGTGCATGTGTACGTGTCAGTGTTGCACGCCAGCACGCGTGCGTGTGTACGTGTCAGTGTTGCACGCCTACATGCGTGCGTGTCTTGCGAGCGTGCATGTGTACGTGTGGGGTGAGGCTACACATCAGTCGACTGACTTTTTCATCTCTGGTCATTAGATTTTCCAGCCGTTGGATACGAAATCAAGGGCCTCCAGTTTATCATCAAACTCCACCCCCGTTGAGCCGCCGGCCACCACCGGCCGAAACGCCAGCCCCCGCCGCCCGCGGCCGGCCCGCCCTCCCCGAAACAACTCCCCACCGCCGGTCCGCCGCCGCACTGGCCATCCCTCTAGCCCCCCCCCCACCGAGCTTTTTCTCCGGGGATCCACACCCCACCGCCAAATGAACGCCCCCCAACCGCCAGTGACTGCCAACCAGAGGTCTCACGACTTCGAATACCCACCGACCACTAATTTATTACCATTTTTGTCCTTCATATACACGCTGACGGGTGGGCCCTATGGTAATGTGCACTGCTGAATGTGGACCGCTTGACTGGTCAATTGATCGTGTAATCAACAAATTACGGAGCTGTATGGTGAGCCAGTGACCGTATGATCACCCTAAAATGTACTCCTATTTTATTAACACAGTACAGACTCAAACTACCATTTCTTTCTTTCATATACGGGCTGACAGGTGGGCCCCATGGTTACGCGCCCCGATGGTGCAACACTAGTTGTGCCGCGTGGAACATTTGACTGGTCAATTGATTGTGCCATCAACAAAATACAGAGTTGTATGGGTGAGCCAGTGACCGTATAATCATGATATGTATTTGTTTAACACGGTATAGACGCAAGGGTTCATATATATGCGCAAGCACGCACCGCTATAAGTGCACACACACGAACCGTACAACTATGAGCACCTTCGAGAGAGTCGGCCAGCATATATGATCTTGAGATTTTACGAAGTCACCATAGGTGCCTCGTAGTCGAGTGGAACGTCTCCTCCCTCTGAACGTACACCGCCGGAAAATACTGAAATTAACACAAGATAAATGCGAGCACCGGGACTTTAACCTTGGTGGGCTCGATAAACCACTGTCCTCTAACCATCCAACCACATGTTGGTTAGCACGACAAAATGTATGTGGTGACCGTGATGAGCTTATTCTGAAGTCCAGTGACCATATCGTGCTTTCGCTTCAAATACAATGACTGTAAGTGTCGTCAACAAAATACGGAGCACGCATCAAATGCAAAGTCCGTTAGTGTCATCAACAAAATATGGAGATGTATCGTGAGCTAGATACCGTTGTACTATTGTATATGCTTATTTTCTTAGTGGCCGATTGCGTGTGTGGTGTGGGCACATCATTTCTAGTTGTGGTGGGTCAACATGAAGACTCATGGGTCGGTTCCACCCTACGCCACATATAGGTTGGACCGAGATGTGTTATACGAAGACCCATGTGGAGGACTCGGCGTACAACACGAAGCTACCAGAGTCGCGGAGGACTCTATCCCCACTGGTGATAAGCGTACTATATATGATTTGTAACCCTAGGCCCTTAGTATGTTATACAAGCTTGGGGGCTAGTTCGTCGATAGTATACACACATGCACAATGCCTGGTATCCCCGTGTACTTTGTACACACCCCTATCACTAATATACAGTACCCGGAGTAGGCTCTTTCTTCAACTACAAGGGTCCGATCCATACTAGGGTAAAACTTTGCCTCGTATTACCATCCAGCCTAACAGCTAGGGATATCCTACTGAATGATATGATGAAATCATATCTGCCAACTACTAAGTGAGAGGTGTGTCGGGGGGGGGGGAGCAATGTGTGCGAGAGAGGCCTAAAGATAATGTGCGTGCAGGAGACATGTAGGCACATATATGTGCGTATAGAGGGCCTGGTAGAGACCATGCATGTGTATATATGCATGTGAGAGAAATAGTGTTTTCCAACTGAGATTAGTGAAAAGAGTGGTACATAGTAGTCAGAAAGAGAGAGAGAAACAGAGAGAGCATGTGCGTGAGACACCCCGACACCCTGAGAGAGATTGTGAGCATGTGTGAAAGAGAAATGCTGATGCATATAAAGTGTGTGCACTTATGCATTAGATAGAGAGATATATAACACATTTGTGAGAACGGGGCGAGGCATAGTGCATCTACGTGTAAAAGGCCGTTCTACGCATTAAATTAAAATATAAATGGCATTATTATTTTTGGATGAGATCATGAATTTTGCAAATTGCGTATGGACGAAAATCGGTCTATCAGACAGCCATACTCTATTGAATTCTAGCATGTGCATGTGTTTATTTCATATTATCGATCCATGGAGTGAGAGCGGTTTGAAATACAGGCAATGGATGCTTTTGCAATTCATATATAAACATTAATTAGTGCACTCCATGTTGTTAGTGTGAAGCACTTTATACATTTGTCACTTGCATGGATACATTCCAAATTGCTAGCTACGAAATAGAATACATGTCGAATTCAACATAAAGGGGGTTTCGAAGATTCAAATACATAGGAAGTGCATTCATCTATTTGAACCCGAGATAATGGTATTTGTAAATCAGATGTAAAAGGGGGCATCAATCTTTGTTGTGAGTTTGAACATGTTATATATATTCATACACATATCTAACTTTTTTCTTTGCAACCAGGGAGATTATATCTGGAACCATGCATGAACTGAGGTAAGTTGCATATTTTTTTAATATATACTCGTGTACAATGTATATTCAAATGTACCCCCTCCATTCCAAAATAATCTTAGCTTTATGATTTTCAAGAGTAAAGATTTGTGAAGTTTGACAAATCCTGAAAGTTCAATTCAAGAGAACCGAAAACATTAATGCTTCTGCTCCCAAATATTGAATGAAGCGCCAAATAGGCCTTTGGTCACCCGAAACCGCGCGAGACTAATGTTTTGGTGGTAGGAAATTACTGTCCTGACTCTGGCCCATGTAGCCTATCGGCCCGATGTCCAAAGGTCTAAACCGGGGTAGGTTTGTAACTTCACCAAGACGCCAGTCTCAACCGCCTCCGAGAAGCATTCATACGCCGTGGGCGCCTACCCATGCGCTCGGCCGAAATCTATCCCGCCCACATTTGGGACACCTGACATGACTGTCCTACCCCCAACCCGCAATATGTCCAAAAATTTAGATGGGGGCAAAGTTTGTAACTTTCCCCAAATTTCAAACAAGCGCGTCTCAAACCGAAACATTGTTCTCCCTTAGTTCCCCACCTCCCTCCGTTACCCCATTCATACTCCGTGGGCACGAAAACGCCCTCTCCACCAGCCGCGAAACCCCAGCCTCCTCCGTCCTCCACCCCATAGCGGCCAATCCACCGCCGCCCTCCTACATCACGCCGGAGCCGGTACCCCGACGTCGTCGTCCAATGCAACCGCAACCGCAACGCCCTCAAGGACTTAGCAGCTGAAGCCGAGGCAGAGCTGCCTCCACGACCCCAATGCCGAGGTGCGCCGTACCAGCACCACTCCGACCACGCCGTCCTGCGCCTCACTGCTACGGCTCCACTATCGCAACCGCCCACCGCACCGGAGCTGTTCCCGCTACGTCGTCGTTCGCCGCCTCGAATCTGCTTCCCCGCCGCCGATAGACGGCCACCGCACCACACTCAACAACTTGGCCATGGGTTCATCCAAGGCTGCACTGTCCTCCACAACTTCTGGTTTCCGGCAAACAACAAGAAGATCGTCAGAAAAACAGAAGGAGGACACAGCACTGCCAGCAGAAAGAGGAACTCCTCTTCCCTTATTCGTGCAAATCTTACGTCTCCGCTCACACCGTATTCATCCCACGAAAGAAATTAGTTGAGCACTTCTTACTGCATCTTCTTCGTGATACTAAATGCAGAAGGTTTCCTCCCTTTTACTGTGTCACCTTTGCTAGAGGTTAGTAGCCCGCCTGGATTTCAATTCAGGGTTAGTCGAACCGCAATTAAAAGAAGCAGCACCCGCTTAGGCGCGCGGAGCACCTAGTCCGCCTGTTCCCCGTGGAAGCGGCGCATCGGTGTCTATCATAGGGGTGTGGGGTGCAGGAGCTACTTGCGCCCGATCTGGAGGTCGATAAGGCTTGAATGGATGGCCGGGGGGCGGTGCCAAGCATGGCGGTGCGGTGAGGTCAAGGGGAGGGCGCCGACAGGGGAGGAATACTGGGCCGGTGGTCGCTGGCGTTTCGAGGAAGATCGTCAACACTGACTGGCTGGAGGTAGATGAAGGTGATCTGCCCGTTCTTTGTAAATTGAACGGTGTAGAAAAAAATGGACCGACCTATTTTCTTTCAGTGGACTGTTATTTTCATAGAATCCTGTAGTAATTTAGTGTGCCATGCATGTTGTAGAGCTATCATATGTCACCCGTCATTTATTTCTCACCGACCTGCTATCTGCTACCTTTACACTGTACTAATTGTGCACACACTTCACCCATACTCACACTATTGTTTTTTTATGCATGGGTATTTCAGACTCTGACGCAGTGTTGATGAATGCAGAAAAGAAAAGACAGAAGTCGCTCCAGTGTAATTCGAAGATAAGCACTAAGCGTTTCAGCGCTCTAATGGGCGCAGTGTAAGCAGTTGGAGACAGTAAACGTAGCTCTACAGTTGATGATCTCAATTGCCACACACAACCATCCCAGGTGCTTGCTTTAACTTCGCGCTGTCAAATGTGGTTGCATGTTGCATATGGTGTCTAGCTTGTATTGCTTCCAATTTGGTTAAATTGCAATTGCTTACTTTACACATTATACCTTTGATAATGACATGCCTTCATGTTTTTGATACATACTACATATGTCTGTTAACCATGTTCGTACATCAAACTAATGCTCTTTTGTATCCCTCGTCAATCACTTATGATGAGATAGTCACCCGAGTGGGTTACTGTGAGACGCCCTACTCGTTTAAAGAGTGTAGTGTCATCCTCTCCACATGGTTCTCAAGAAACAGCAAGGCTAAATGAAGATAGTCAACGTAGCTCTCTAGTTGATCACTGCATTTCCCCCACACCACCATCGCAGGTGCTTGCTCTTACTTGGCAGTGTGATATGTGGTTGCATGTTGCATATGGTGTCTACCTTGTAATACTTCTAATTAGGGTAAATTGCATCTGCTTAGTTAACACATTATACCTGTGAATATGACACGCCTTCCTGTTTTTGGTACATACTACGTCTTTCTATTAACCATGTTCTTACACAATACTACTGTTCTTGTGTATCCTGCGTCTATCACTTATGATGAGACAGTCACGCGCGTGGGTTACTATGAGACGCAATACTCTTATAAAGAATGCAATTTCATCCTCTCCACATGATCCTCAAGAAACAGCAAGCCTAAATGAAGATATTAAACGTAGCTCTGTACCTGAAGACTGCACAGCTGCTTGCTCTAACTTCGCAGTGTGATATGTGGTTGCATGTTGCATACGGTGGCTAGCTTGTAATGCTTCTAATTAGGGTAAATTGCATCTTCTTAGTTTACACACTATACCTGTGAATATGACATGCCTTCCTATTTTTGGTACACACTACACTTACGATGAGTCACCTTTATTCGTTGCATATTGCATATTATTTCTAGCCTATTGCCATGTATTGCTTCTAATTTGGTCAAATACATTTGTTAGGGCAACCTTTTAATTGGCAGAGTGATATTGGTTTCATCTTTCATATGGTTTCTAGCTTGCATCAATTCTAACAAATTCAAGCACCTTGTGCTTAGTTTACACTTTATACATCATACATGTCAATATGTCACGCCGTCCTATTTTTCATACATATTCCATCCTCCTATCATGTGGCTGCCTTACATGAAAGTAGTGTTCGTCAGTATCATGCACCAATGAGTTCTGAAGAGCAAATTTTATTCCTTTTTCTTGTGGGTTTGACTTGACAAGGCAAAATCAAGAAAGAGGAAGGAAAAGAGTAAGGAAGGCGATGATGGTGGTCCTCTGCAGCAACGTAAACGGAGCATCTGTACCGATTCTCCTTGTACTCATAGTGCATTACAAGGTCCAAGTCTGCGCTCCCCTACTCCACCATCTAAGGTGCTTGCTCTAACTTGGCAGTGTGATATCTGGTTGCATGTTGCTTATGGTGTCTAGCTCGTATTGCTCCTAATTAGTGTAAACTGCATCTTCTTAGTTTGCACATGATACATGTGAATATGACACGCTTTCCTGTTTTTGGTACATACTATATCTGTCTAACACACCATGTTCTTACATGAAACTACTCTTGTGTATCCTGCATCAGTCACTTATGATGGGACACCTTTAAGTTGGCAGTGTGATATTGGTTTGTGTCTTGAATATGATTTCTAGCATGTATTGCTTCTAGTTTGATGAACGCCACCTATGACGAGACAATTTTAACTTCGCAGAGTGATATTGATTGCACCTTCCATATGGTGTCTTGCAGTGTTTCTAATTTGTTGAAGTGCCTTCTGCTTAGTTACCACATCATAGGTGTGAATATGTCAAGCCATCCATTTTTTCGTACATATTCCATCCTCGTATCATGACTTTGCCTTTCATCAGAGTAGTGTTCGTCAGTATCATGCATGAATTAGTTCTGAAGAGCGAATGATATTCCTTTTTCTTGTCGATATGACCTCACAATGCAAAATCAATAAAGCTTAAGGAAATTGGCAAGGCATTGGATGATGGTGGTCCTTCTGAGCAACTAAAACGGAGGTTCTCTACAGATTCTACTCCGCCATCCTCCCAACAAGATTCGCAAGACAACGCAAGGCTAGACAGTCAACGTAGCCATGTAGATGATGAGCACATCTCCCCTACTCCACCATCACAGGTGCTTGCTCTAACTTGGCACTATTATATGTGGTTGCATGTTGCGTATGATTTCTAGATTGTATTGCTTCTAAATTTGTTGAATTGCATCTGCTTACTTTACACATAATACCTGTGAATATGACATGTGTTCCTGTTTCTACATCAGACTACTATTCTTGCATATCCCGCATCAGTCACTTATGATAAGGCACCTTTAAGTCGCCACTCTGATATTGGTTGTGTCTTGCATATGATTTCTAGCATGTGCAGCTTCTAATTTGTTGAAACGCCATACAGTTTGAACTTGGCAGAGTGATATTGGTTGCATCTTTCATATGGTGTCTAGCTTGCGGTGCTTCTAATTTGTTGAAATGCCTTCTGCTTAGTTACCACATCATAGGTGTGAATATGTCACATCATCCTATTTTTCATACATATTCCATCCTCGCATCATGTGTTTTCCTTTCATCCGAGTAGTGTTCGTCAGTATCATGCATGAATGAGTTCTGAAGAGTGAATTTTATTCCTTTTTCTTATCGGTTTGACTTCACAATGCAAAATCATTACAGCTGAAGGAAATTAGTCCGGCAGTGGATGATGGTGGTCCTTAGGAGCAACTCAAACATGGGGTCTCTACAGATTCTACTCCGCCATCCTCCCAACAAGATTCGCAAGACAACACAAGGTTGGACAGTCAACGTAGCTCTGTAGATGATGAGCACATCTCCCCTACTCCACCATCACAGGTGCTTTCTCTAACTTGACACTATTATATGTGGTTGCATGTTGCATATGATGTCTAGCTTGTATTGCTTCTAGCTTGAATTGCATTTGCTTACTTTACACATAATGCCTATGAATATGACATGTGTTCCTGTTTCTAGAACATACGTGTACATGATGAGCACATCTCCCCTACTCCACCATCACAGGTGGTTGCTCTTACTTGGAACTGTTATACGTGGTTGCGTTTCCCGTATGATGTCTAGTTTGTATTGCTTCTGATTATGTTGAATTGCGTCTGCGTAGCTTACAACTTATACCTGCAACGATCACTTACCCATAAGACACATTTAACTTGGGACTGTGATGTAGGTTGCATCTTGCATTGTCTTCTAGCTTGTACTGCTTCTAATTTCTTGAAATGGCAGTTACGATGAGACACTTTTTACCTGATAGAGTGATATTGGTTGCATGTTCATATGGTGCCTAGCTTTCATTTCATCTAATTTTGTTGAAATGCCTTCCGCTTACTATTTTTTCATACATATTCCATCCTCCTATCGTAGGTGTGAATATGAAGCGCTGTCTTTTTTTGTATATGTTCCATCCTCCTATCCTGCGCTTGCCTTACATCAAAGTAGTGTTCATCTGTATCATGCATCAACCAGTTATGCAGAGCTAATTTTATTCATCTTCTTGTGGTTTTGACTTCATTAGGCAATATCATAAAATAGGAAGGAAAAGAGTAGGTTAGGGGATGTTGGTTGTCCTCCGCACCGACGCAAACAGAGACTCTCTAGATTTGCCACTACTACTGCTAATGAAGTTGAAGTCCCAAGTTTACATGATGAGTTCATCTCCCGTACTCCACCATCGCAGGTGCTTGCTCTAAGTTGACAGTGTGATAATTGGTTTCATGTTGCATATGTTGTCTAGCCTGTATTTCTTCTATTTTGATTAAATTGCACCTCCTGAGTTTATACGTTATACATGTGCATATGACATGGCTTTCTGTGTCTAGAATACACTGCATCTATCTATCATACCATGTTCTTACATCAAAGTACTGCTGTTGTGTATCCCGCCTCAGTCACTCATGATTGGACGCTTTTAACATGGCAGTTTGATAGTGGTTGCATCTTGCATTGATTTCTACATTGTACTGCTTCTAATTTTTCGAATTGCCACTTATGACAAGACACTTTTAACTTGGCAGAGTAATACTGGTTGCATCTTTCATATGGTGTCTAGCTTGCATTACTTCTATTTTCTTGAAAATCCTTCTGCTTAGTTTGCACATCGTAGCTGTGAATATGTCATGCCGTCCTGTTTTTCTTACATATTCCATCCTCATATGGTTGTCTTACATCAAAGTATTGCTTGTCTGTATCATGCATCAATGAGTTCTGAAGAGTGATTTTATTCTTTTGTGTTGTGGGTATAGCTTGACATGGCAAAGTCAAAAAAGAGCAAGGAAAATAATATAGTAGGGAGTGCTGTTACTCGTTGGGTGAAAGGGAAAAGGTTCTGCCGCCGAGATTCTGCTCGTACTTATAGTGCAGTAGAAAGTCCAAGTCCACCGGCTAAATCTACAAACACATTATCACCTGCTCCACCAGCTGCAGCATCCGCTTCAACTGTACCAGCATCTCAACCAGTTACTCGTTCGTTTGCTCCGGAACTGGCCAGTTCCCAAGCTGCCTTCACACCTAACACTACTTCCGAAGCACTGCTAACACAACAGGACTTGGCAAGATCAGATGAACCTCATGAGCATCAACACCAAGACAGTACCTGACCGAGTCAAGTTGCAGTTGCATGCTCCTTTATATGTACTCTCATAGTTTGATGTACACTAACACTTTCCATATTCGTTGTTGAACTAGCACCACGGCGCAAGCGGAAACAGACATCAGGGATAATGCTTGACAGATTAACAAAATCTAAAGGAGGAAGAATGGAGATCCATTTTGAGGCAGGTTTAAAAAGGCCACGTGATGCTATAGAGTCAGCCAACTTAGTATCAGAGGCAGCCGTTGCCGTTAGGTGTCATGCACATATCCTCCGAACGTGGATCCAGTACAGGAATGAGAAAGACAATACCCAGTTTAACACCTTCCTTGACCATTTATCCATAAGTAATGTTATTCATCGCAATTAGTAATATTGTCTTGCTCTATCCCATACTTTCTAGCTTCCTCCTAATAAGACTCACATTCTTTTTTCAATAGATGAGGTTCAAGTTGGATCCGAAAGATGATGCAACTAAATAAGCATGCACTCATGTTTTTCAGTCTGCTCTGCGACAGTATCGGTACCACCTTAGAAAATCTCACTTTGAAGGCAAGGCTAACAATGAAATCGCCCAAACATCTCGAGTGGAATATATTACAGATGAAGACTGGACATCCCTCGTTAAACACTGGTCTGATCCAAAGTATCAGGTAGGCTATATGTATTTGATCAGACCACATATTGAACTTGTATTTATGTATGTGCCTTACAAGTGTATCTTCTTCTAGGCTAACTGTTTGAAGAACAAAACCAACCGTTCTAAAGTGAAATTCCAACAGACAAGATGATCTCGTAGCTATATTGCACACCGCGAGGCTCTTGTAAATAGTTGCTACTTCCTTCTTTTTTGTGTGCCATATTATCGTATCTATATTGACTTGTTCCAAATACAGAGGAAAGCCCGTGTGGACCAAAAAGAACCTGAACCGAATGCAGTGCAAATCTTCAAGGATTGCCACACCAGCAAGATGACGGGCATGAGCACACCAGTTCGAGCCGCTGTTGTAAGTCCTTACTCCTCCTGCCTTGAACTGATTGGTACTGTGATGTGTTCATTTAACTACTTGGTTTGCAGCCAATGTCAGTTACTCTGTTCACTTTTATTCACAGTTGTCTTAACGTATCATTTCACCTTACATGGTTTAAAATAGATGAACGATATTCTTTTGGTCTTGATTTGTAATCTAGTTGTTATGTTCACGTGCGCACACAATGATAAAATAGCCTGTTTGCTTTATATCTATTTGCCCATGATATGAATGATCTCATACTATGTTCATCCTACTTTAAACCATGTCTCTTTATCCTTAGATGTCAACGAATATGAGGAAATAGACAATACAGTAGGCATGCTACATGGACATATGTTCCGAAAGTGATTTTATTATGTAGTTAGCACTACAATACATGCTAATGTATTACAGTAGTTCACCAAAATAAGTTATGTATGAACGTTTAACCTACTTTGTTTGTTTTTGTCTCATTAGTAACTTATCTGGTACACTAATCTACAAGTTCAAACTTTCAGGAAGCTATGGAACAAATGATTGAACAGCCACAACCACCTAAAGGTGACGAGGCTACTACAGGCACAATGTCATCTCTTGCTGCAGTGCGTCAGTATCTCTCCACTAACAATGCAAAAAGCACCTTCCTGTGTAATTCTGGGTTGGTTGTCAAGGTAACCTCATCCAAATCGCCTACTGAACAAAATCCTAGACAGAGTGATATATCTGTGCTCCAGACACAAGTTCAATCCCTAATGGACGTTGTTTCGGAAACAAGAATAGTGGTTGAGAAATGTCGTCAAGATATGAATGGTTTTGAAACCAGACTATCACACATTCGCTTCGTTGTTCAAGAGCAATGGTGGAAAAAGGTGGAGATCGTGCTGCTCCATCAGATTCTATAGCCTGAAACATTATCACTCGGGTCAAATGATTTGTGCTTCTATACATCTGATGGTGCTTTTATCTGGAAGGACTGTAAACTTTATGCCAACAGGCCTTTTGTTGTATGGTTGGAATTTATTTTGGTGTGATACAACATTTATGATGATGCCTCACGCTGCAGTAATTACGATGCTATTTTTGTATAGTGTAGGTTTATCTTAGTAATGTTTTAGGCCGAAAGCTTCGTAGGAGCCCAACATTCCAACATTCTTCGGGCCCATTCCAATTGGGCTAAAAACGATTACGGGCCGAAATTGGCATGTAGCCCACTAAAAATATCTGGGCCTAAATCGACATAAGCTTTCATATTTTTCTGGTAGGCATGTGCCCATAGTGGGCCTGTAACAGGCCTAAACATAATTTGGGCCCTCAGTAAAAATAGGCCGTTTACAGGTGTAAATATCTCGAGCCCATAAAAACATGGGCCTTTAATAGACCGAAAGTGAGATTGGGCCCTGATTGTGCCAAATAACCCACTGGACTTAGCGGGCCGAAATGTTGGCCCATTTACGATGCAGATCTTTGACAGGCCGAAATTCGGACGGGCTGTAAATGCGCCGACCTAATACACGGGCCTTTAACAGGCCGAAACTTCGGTCGGGCTAGATTATCATCATTTTTATATGGGCCGTTAATGGTCCCGATATGACGTTGGGCCACATATGGCCCATGGTTTACGTCTGGCGTTAACAGGCCGAAAATGACAACAGGCCGAAAGTGGCCCAAAGCTATAGTGGGCCTCTAACAGGCCGAATGTCAGACATGGCCGAATATGACCCAAATCCTTCACGGTCGTTTATGGGCCTAAAATTTTGATGGCCTGTAAATGGGCCCAAATGAAGCCGGACCTTTAACAGGCCGGAAATACACCAGGTCGTAATTCGGCCCAATTACTTAGCAGACTGTTAACGGGCCAGAAGTGACCATGGGCCGCGTTGATGACAAGTTTAGGACAGGCCGCTGACGGGCCGATTTGACAGAGAATTTTGGGCCTTTAGCTGGGCTGGCCCATTATGGTCTGCAGAATCTTGTGGGCCTTTAGGTGGGCCGGCCCATTGTGGTCCGCAAAATCTTGTGGGCCTTTAGCTTGACCGGCCCATTATGGTCTACAAAATCGTGTGGGCCTTTAGCCGGGCCGGCCCATTATGGTCTGCTAAATTTTGTCGGCTTTTAGCTGGGTCGGCCAATTATGGTCCGCTAAATCTTATAGGCCTTCGGTTGGGCCGGCCCATTTAAACTTTGTGGGCCACTTTTGGGCCGGTCCACGTGTCAACATATCATAGGCCCATCTTGACCGTTGGATGAGTGACACATGTGCCAATGCGAAGCTGACGCGTGGATCCATCAGCCAATGATAATTTTACACGTGGAAAATCGGCATTGGTCGTGGCTGTTAACGGGTTAACACATCCAAAATCCGACCCGATAGCTTAACGGCGTTCCGTTACGGTGGATGCCACGTGTCGGTCACCCTTGACGAAAGCACTTCTGTGACCCGCGATTTATCGTCATGGAAGTGGACACTTCCGTGATGATAATTTTGGCAATGTCATGGAACACTTCTACGATAGCATAGGTATGACTATCTTGATCCTGTCAAAAATTTGTCATGGATGTACATGCATGACAGAAAACGCGACCTACTGTGACAAACACGTATCATCACGGAAGTGTATTTTTTTGTAGTGCTTGCAATGATTGGATGGAGCTTTCGTGATGATGAGAGCTTGGAACTCCGGAAAGAAAAGATGAAACATCTCAAACCAAGACATGTGACATGATGAACAACTCCGGAAAGAAGAAACTAGATCACTTGGATGAAACAATAATAAGAATTATGTTATGCATATCCTTCATCAATTTAAATTGATGGCATTCCATGGATTTGGCATACTACTTATTCTCATTGAAAAGGATTAAGGAGAGATATTGCGTAATCTTGGTACGGTCTTCAACGAACCATCGGTAGGATTTAAAAAAAGAACAAAGAAAAGATAACGAAACACCGGGAAGAATTAGAAAATGAACGAAGATACTTGATAGAATTTAGATGCAAGTGAAATGAAGAGATCATGACATGACTAGAGAATACTTGAGCGATGCACCGGTAAGATTTGGAGAACGAGAGCTGGAATGAATAATTTTGAGATGATGGGCTCCGGAGAATCAAACTGAAAAGACTCCTGAATTGCTCCGGATGGGTGAAAAGAATTCTCACAATCGGAAATAATTATGAGAGGATGGCATCAAGCTAGAACCATGAATCTTTGGAAGAATGGGTAAGGATTTGGAGGAAAAACTCTTCTTCGGTCTTCACAAACCCGAGAATGACGACGAGAAACACCACCGTGAATTGTTTAGACACTCTGGCAGAATCAAAAGCGAAGAGGTTGAGCCAACGATGAAAAGAATTTGGCCGATCTTGGAGAAAGCCATATGACTGATGATATTTCATTCTTACATCAAACTTTGAAAAGAATTTGAGGATAACTCCAGGAAAGAAGAGTCAGGTAAGATCCTGGGAAAAGACTTGTGGGTTAGGGCCCACGCAAAAGACAAACCTTTGAACGAATATGGAGAGAGATTGCCCCGGTTCATTTAAATGGCTTGAATAAGGTAAGACCTCGAAAATAGCTTGGATTGATCACGAATAGAGGCACTAATCTTCCGAGATATCTTCAGCACAACGGAACAAATGGAAAACAAGAGGTGAATAATTAAGAAGTGCACTGGTCATAAGAAAGCATTTGAAATGAGGAAATGATATGATCGACAAAGCTTGAATTGAATCCACCAGAGAAGAACAAGAACGAAGAATGATGAACTTGAAGCTCCGTTAGTATCTTCTTGAGAATCACCGGATAAGAACATTGATTGATAAGAATGAAGAGACTTCACATTAATAAAATGGATACTTGATTAAGACATCTGATTCCTTGAAGGAAAAGGGGTTGGGAGGGCGGGAAAACAAAGGCAACTTGGGGACAGATGAAGCGAACAACGTTGGGGAAAACGAGAAGTGATCTTGTGGATGTCAAAAATGATCGGATCCACTTGAAGAGTAGCACACCGGTTAAAAAGGATTGACATGACAATGTCGATTATCATGAAGGATTGGTATTCACATATGAGTATGAGAACACCGCTTAGGAAAGGAATGGAATCAACACTTGACTTCGAAGCAACTTGAATACCACAACTCAAAACAAAAACAAAGGATTGGCTTGGAAAATAAGCCGGAAACAAACATATGATAGATCCCATATCTTATCATGTGTCCGTTGGAAAGATATCCTACGAGATACTTGAATTCCCACTTATAAACTCCTGAAACTTTCTAGTTATGCAATCAGGTGTTGGGGATACAGGGGAAGCATAATATCTCACCCAAAACTAGCAAATCCTACATCCAGCTGTATCCATCCTTCAATACATAACCAAGAAACCTTCGGAAATCATTTACCTCAACCTTCGAAAAGCATCCGTTATACGAGTTATGGCAATACTCCCGAACTCCCGCCCCAACACTGGGTGGCGTCGAGGTTATCTCACCAACCACTGCATAAAGGAGATTTTCGATGTCGGCAAACTTAGGTATTCCAGAACTGCAACGATAAAATTGTGACGGCAACACCTCGGAGCTCAACTCCCCGGGACACTGCCACAACCCCTAAATGTCAGGAGGCACCAAGAACAATGTTCTCGTCACAAAACCATCGGAACGATTCCAAGATACCTGCGTAATCCTAAAAAAATCGTGAAATTTGAGGAGAGAAGAGTCAAAACTCTACGCCAGGAGGCCTCACCAGAGCGATGAAGGGACTGAGGAGTAAAAAGAATCCTACTCTCATATATATATAATCCTAAGACTCAAAACATTTTCTTCTAGACTCAACAATGTCAAAGATTCAATCAAGCAGCGGGACTCCTAAGTCAGGGATGGCTCTGATTACCAACTTGTAACACCCACGATGCGGCTATATCTCCCACGTGTCGGAGCACGACTTAGAGGCATAACCGCATGGTAGGCATGTCGAAAGAGGGGTAATCTTTACACATCCCATGTACTGAATAAGAAAGGGATAAAGAGTTGGCTTACAATCGCCACTTCACACAAATACAAGTTAAACATACATCATCCAGAATACAATCAAGGTCTGACTATGGAACGAAAATAAAAGAACACAACCCCAAATGCTTGATCCCGATCATCCCAACTGGTCTTCACTACTGATCAAGCGGAAAAGAAACAAAACAACGATCAAAGATCTTCATCGAGCTCCCACTTGTGCTCGGTTGCGCCACCTGCACTGGTATCATCGGCACCTACAGCTGTTTGGAAGTATCTGTTATCACGAGGACTCAACAATCTTACACCCGCGAGATCAAGACTGTTTAAGCTGATGGGTAGGATAGGGTAATGAGGTGGAGCTGCAGCAAGCACTAATCATATATGGTGGCTAACATACGCAAATGAGAGCAAGAAGAGAAGCAACGCAGCGGTCGAGAAGCTAGAAATGATCAAGAAGTGATCCTAAAACTACTTACGCACAATCATAACACAAGAACCGTGTTCACTTCCTGGACTCCGCCGAGAAGAGACCATCACGGCTACACACGCGGTTGATGCATTTTAATTAAGTCAAGTGTCAAGTTCCCTAAACCCTAAACCCTAAACCCTTACAATCGCCACTTCAAACAATACATAAATATCATACATCATCCAGAATACAATCAAGGTCCGACTACGGATCCAACATAAATAAAAACAACCCCAAATGCTAGATCCCCGATCGCCCCAACTGGGCTCCACTACTGATCAACTGGGAACGAAACAACACAACGAACACGATCTTCATCGAGCTCCCACTTGAGCTCAGTTGCGTCACCTGCACTGGCATCATCGGCACCCGCATCTGTTTTGGAAGTATCTGTGAGTCATGAGGACACAGAAATCTCACACCCGCGAGATCAACACTATTTAAGCTTATGGGTAGGATAGGGTAATGAGCTGGAGCTGCAGCAAGCACTAAGCATATATGGTGTCTAACTTACTGAAAAGAGAGCGAGAAGAGAAGCAAAGCACGGTCAAGAAACTAGAAGTGATCTTGAAACTACTTACATTCAAGCATAACACGAGACCGTGTTCTCTTCCCGGACTCCACCGAAAAGAGACCATCACGGCTACACACGCAGTTGATTCTTTCTAATTAAGTTAAGTTTCAAGTTCTCTACAACCGGATATTAACAAATTCCCATCTGCCCATAACCGCGGGCACGACTTTCGAAAGTTCATAACCATGCAGGGGTGTCCCAACTTAGCCCATCACAAGCTCACACGGTCAACAAAGGATATTCCTTCTCCCAGGAAGACCCGATCAGACTCGGAATCCCGGTTACAAGACATTCCGACAATGGTAAAACAAGACCAGCAAAGCCACCCGATGTGCCGACATCCTGATAGGAGCTGCACATATCTCATTCTCAGGGCAACACCGGATTGTCCAAACTTCCGGTAGGCCAGCCCAGAGTTGCCCCTGGTGGCCACCGGTGGCTGACAGGTTCGGACCAACACTTAGACAAGCACTGTCCCCGGGGGGTTAAAATAAACTTGAGTCTGCAGAACCCAAGGGAAGGTGATAGGTTGTTAGGCAAATGTAAAACCAAGTTGGGCCTTGCCGAAGGAGTTTTATTCAAAATGAACTGTCAAGGGGTTCCCATAACACCCAATCGCGTAAGGAACACAAAATCAAGGAACATAACACCGGTATGACGGAAACTAGGGCGGCAAGAGTGGAACAAAACACCAGGCATAAGGCCGAGCCTTCCACCCTTTACCAAGTATATAGATGCATTAATTAAATAAGAGATATTGTGATATCCCAACAATAACCATGTTCCAACATGGAACAAACTTCATCTTCACCTGCAACTAGCAACGCTATAAGAGGGGCTGAGCAAAGCGGTAACATAGCCAAACAACGGTTTGTTGGGAAAGGTGGTTTAGAGGCTTGTCATGGAAATATGGGAGTCATGATATAACAAGTGGTAGGTATCGCGGCATAGAAATAGAGCGAGCAACTAGCAAGCAAATATAGAAGTGATTTCGAGGGTATGGTCATCTTGTCTGAGATCTCGCAAGGAAGAAGAACGAGTCCATGAAGAAGACAAACGGACGAAGTTGAACGGATCCTCACAACTCCAGAACGAAACTGAAGCTAACGAGAGAAGCAACCCGGAAAGAAGCAAGCAACATAGTAAACAAACATCACATAAACATGGCATGATGCACAATCAAGTATGATACAAGTCCGGTTTAAAGAGGCATAGCATGGCAAAGAGCACAAACAATACTACAAATTAAGTGGAGATCAATATGCAATGAGTTGCATATTAATGAAACACCAAATCAATTATTTAGTTCTCTCTCGTTTATGTACCCAACAATATTAAGTTTTATTAAACATGGCAATATGGTGAAGCATGAGTAGAATACATAGTTAGGCATTTTAAATGAGGCCAGAAACAACAACAACAATTCCGGTAAATCCCCATATGCATTAGTAATTTAAGCAAACAACAATTGAAACATTCTTGATGTTGTTATCATGATGCAGATGACCTTGCAAGTTTTATGCAATATTTATGAAAATTTTGACTTGAGCATAACAAGAAGCATTTGTCACCATGGTGGAAAGAAAGGGTGCCACGGCGATGAATCCAAAAATGACGCCACGTCACCATATCGGTTCCGGTAGCTCACGGAGATACCGGTGCAAAAGGAAAAGTGACGGCAGCGTGTCATGCAAGGATGGCGGGGTGCTCCCGGATACCGGGTTCCCACATGTCGGTGACAAGGCAAAAGAGGGGCAACGACTAATGTTCACGGGCAGATACAACATCCAAACAGGCATCTCATACAACACATGCATTCATTCTCAGACGGTCGTTCTCGGCGGTTATACCTTCGAAGCGTGCGTTTCGAAGCAGATCGGTTCGTAGAAGAAGTAGTCGTTCACGGGTCATCGAGGGAAGTAGTGGTTCATGTTCTGTAGATGTTCGGGCGGCGGTAGTGGTACACGTTTCGAAGGTGAACTTGACAAACTCGAATCCCTTCGGGGTTGTCGTGGTACTTGGGGTCTTCGGACCCACCGGTCTCGTTCTTGCGACATAGTTGAACTTAAAGTTTTTGGTTCATGGGTCTTCGGCAACGGTACTCGTTCCAGGCATCGGGCGTCGAGGTACTTGGCAACAACCGGGGTTTTTGACGATCAGGCGAGACGACATGGTCCGGGGCAGTCTTGATCTTAATGGTCTCGATCTCCAAAGTGGCACAAGGAGAGATGCACAGTCGTGGTCATCTTCGGACCTAGGGCTCCATGATGGCGTCGTGATGGTCTTGTAGCAGTAGCCAGGGCGGCGGGGAGGAGATGGTCGTGGCGAGGTGATCAGGGGCGTGACGAAGTGGTCCTGGTCGCGACAAGAGAGGCAGCGAGGTGAGGCCCTTGCCGGACGGAGCTGGAGCAAGAGAAGGGGTCAACGCCCGGTGACGAGGTGCCGAGGCGGGAGCTTCGAGCTCGGCTGGCTGCGACCATGGAGGACGGCGGCACGGAGGCGGGGCACTCGAGGGTGCGGCGCGGATGCGGCTTGCGTGAAGGGAGAGGGACGGGGAGGCATGGGCGAGGAGGTGGACGCCGGCAGCGGCTGCTCCATGGCAGGAGGCCATGGTGAGCAGGCGGTGGCCATGGACGGCGACACATCACGGCGGCAAGCTCGCGGCAGGCTTCCTGCTGGACGCGGATGATGGCAGATGCGGGGGACGGTGCCATGGAAGGTGGCTGGAGGAGGCACGATCGGGGACTAGCATTGCAGAGGGAGGCGCGCGAGATTGAGAGGGAGAGATGGAGATGAGTGAATGAGGGAGAGAAGGATGGGGATCGAGCGAAGGAGCTCCTCTCCCTCTGCTCGATGAATGCTCTAGGGTTAGACGGGGGAGTGGGCCTTGGGAGGCCGGCCCAGTAGAGGGAGAGATGCGCCTAGGGAGCCTGACGGCTGGTTGGGCTGTGGGGAAAGGATGGACCTGGACTCTCTTCTCCCTCTCTCTCCTTAAAACCCATTTCTTTAACAGAAAAGAAATTAAAGAGAGGAAAAGAAAAGGAGGGTTAGGGAAGGATTTTGCGCATGGGGCTAATTTTCCCGAACTCACAAAAATATGCTCGTTCTGAGAAAAATAGAAAAAGCTAGATCGAACAAAAAGAATTCAAATGGATTTGAACTGGGACGAGGTTTTTGGAGTGTCCAAAAATGTTGAGAATTTTTGGTGGAGCTCCGGAAAATGAAGAAAGGATATATGGCAAAGTTAGAGGCCAAGAGTTGTGATAACAAAGGCATTAGGATTTTGCAAGTGTGTTATGGTGAATTCCAAAATAAAGGAATATTTATTATAGCTCCCTAATACTGGGATATATGTTGTAAAGAGAATCACCACGTGAATTCCCTCAGTTTAAATGGATCGAAGATCCATGCAATTTGTTTAAGAGAGTTTTAGTTAGCTTTGAGAAAAAGATGGCATGATGACATGATGCAATGCAAAATATGAAAAGAGGAATGCAGCAAGCAAAACAAAACACATGACAAAACTCGGAAACCCTGGAAGGCATCTGAAGCTCCGGTCTTGGGGCGTTACACACTAAGTGTTAATGCTTTAGTCTGGTACTCTATTAAAAAGAGGCCTTAATATCCCTTAGTTTCCAATAGGACCCCCCTGCCATGGGAGGGTAGGACAAAAGATGTCATGCATGTTCTTTTCCATAAGCATGTATGACTATATTCGGACTACATGCCTGCATTACATTGATGAACTAGAGCTAGTTCTGTATCACCCTATGTTATAACTGTTGCATGAGGAATCGCGTCCGACATAATTATCCATCATTGATCCATTGCCTACGAGCTTTTCACATATTGATCTTTGCTTAGTTACTTTTCTATTGCCACTGTTAGAATTGCTACAAAAACTACTACTGTTACTTTTGCCACTGTTACCGTTACTTCCATACTACTTTGCTACTAAATACTTTGCTGCAGATATTAAGTATTTCAGGTGCTATTGAATTGATAACTCCACTGTTAATACTTGATAATATTCTTTGGCTCCCCTTGTGTCGAATCAATAAATTTGGGTTGAATACTCTACCCTAGAAAACTATTGTGATCCCCTTACTTGTGGGTTATCAAGACTATTTTCTGGCATCGTTGCCGGGGAGCATAGCTTTATTCTTTGAGTCACTTGGGTTTTATATCTGTTGATCACTATGAGGAACTTAAAAGATGAAAGAACCAAGATTTTTCCCTCAACTACGAGGGGAGGTAAGGAACTTCCATCTAGCTCTGCACTTGATTCACCTTTTGTTTTGAGTAAACTTGCGACACCTATTGCTGCTATTGATTCTGATATGTCGCATGTTATTGATGATGCCACTTCTGCTATGCATTATGCTTATGATGAAACAACTTCTATGCTTGATAATACTATGCCATTAGGTGGATTTCTTGATGACCAACTTGCTAGGGTTAGAGAAAATGAAATTATTGAAACTGATAATACTGATGAAAGTGATGATGAAGATTCTCCCCCTAGATATGAATTGCCTGATGTGCCTGAGGGTTATATTATGGATGAAGAAAATGATAGAGATCTTTTAGCTTGCAAAGATAGATATGATCTTAAGAAACTGTTAGCTAAGCTGAAAGAAAAGTCTTTGAATGCTAGAATGAAATATGACCCTGCTTTTGCTACTTCACCTATCTGTATTTCTCATAAGGATTATGATTTCTCTGTCGATCCTGAGTTAATTACTTTGGTTGAATCTGATCCTTTTTATGGCTATGAATCTGAAACTGTTATGGCACATCTTACTAAATTGAATGATATAGCCACCCTATTCACTCATGAGGAAAAAATTCGTTACTACTATATCCTTAAGTTGTTTCCGTTCTCATTAAAGGGTGATGCTATAACATGGTTTAATTCTCTTGCTCCTGGTTGTGTGCGTAGTCCCCAGGATATGATTTATTACTTCTCTGCTAAATATTTCCCCACTCATAAGAAACAAGTTGCCTTAAGGGAAATATATAATTTTGTGCAAATTGAAGAAGAGAGTCTCCCGCAAGCTTGGGGGAGGCTTCTCTGATTACTTAATGCTTTGCTTGATCATCCTCTCAAGAAAAATTAAATACTTGATATCTTTTATAATGGACTAACCGATGCTTCCACAGACCACCTAGATAGTTGTGTTGGTTGTGTTTTCACGAAAGAACTGTTGAGCAAGCTGAATTGCTATTGAATAATATGTTGAGTAATGATAATGATTGGATACTTCCTGAACCAAGTCCTAAGCCAACTCCGAAGACTATTTCTCAGTCCTGAAGATATGCAAGAGGCAAGGAAATCTATGAAATAAAAAGGTTTTAAAGCTAAAGATGTTAAGAATTTACCACCTATTGAAGAAATACATGGTCTTAATAACCCGACACTGGTAGTAAAGGTAAATTCTCTCTATATATTTGATGAAGGTGATATTCCTCGTAATAAGTCTGCTAGCAAATACTTGGATGAGTTTGATGATTTCATTGTTAAACAAGAAAACTTCAATGCTTATGTTGGTTGACAATTGAAACGTAATGCTTATATGAGTGAACACTTGAGTGATCATATGTCTAGAGTTAAAGGTGACCTTAAAATTATCAGTAAACATGATTCCATGGTTACCACTCAAGTAGAACAAGTTCTTAAAGCACAAGATGATTTGCTCAATGAATTGAATAATAAGAAAAGCGATAATGTTGTTAGAGTTATGACTAGAGGGTGTAAAACGACTCATGAACCTTTGTATCCCGAGGGCCACCCTAAGAGAGTTGAGCAAGATTCTCAGAGAACTAATGTTGATGCACCTAGTCCTTCTAAGAAGAAAAAGAAAAATGATAGGACTTTGCATGCTTCTAGTGAACCTGTTGTTGACACACCTGAGAATCCCAATGATATTTCTATTTTTGATGCTGAAACACAATCTGTTAATGAACATGAACCTATTGATAATATTAATGATGATGTTCATGTTGATGCTCAATCTAGCAATAACAATGACGTAGAGATTGAACCTGATGTTGATCTTGATAACCCACAATCAAAGAATCAACATTATGATAAGAGAGACTTCGTTGCTCGGAAGCATGGTAAAGAAAGAGAACCATGGGTTCAGAAACCCATGCCTTTTCCTCCTAAACCATCCAAGAAAAAAAGATGATGAGGATTTTGAGCGCTTTGCTGAAATGATTAGACCTATCTTTTTGCGCATGCGTTTGACTGATATGCATAAAATGAATCCTTATGCTAAGTATATGAAATATATTGTTAGAAATAAAATAAAGATACCGGAAGCTGAAATTTCCACCATTCTTGCAAATTATACTTTAAAGTTGGAATACCTAAGAAACTAGGAGATCCTGGAATACCAACTATACCATGCTCCATTAAAAGAAACTATGTTAAAACTGCTTTATGTGATCTTGGAGCCAGTGTTAGTGTTATGCCTTTCTATTTATATCGTAGACTTGATTTTAATAAGTTGACACCTACTGAAATATCTTTGCAAATGGACGATAAATCAACTGCTATACCTATCAGTATTTGTGAGGATGTGCCTGTTGTAGTTGCAAACATTACTATTTTAATGGACTTTGTTATTCTTGATATCCCCGAGGACGATAGTATGTCGATTATCCTTGGTAGACCCTTTTTGAATACTGAAGGGGATTTTATTGATTGCAACAAAGGCAATGTCACTTTTCATGTTAATGGTAATGAGCATATGGTACACTTTCCGAGGAAACAATCTCAAGTCCATAGTATCAATTCTATTGGAAAAATTGCAACGATCACTAATGGAGGTTTTGGATTCCCTCTTCCTACTGTCAAGAAGAAATATGATATTCTTATTGTTGGGGACATGCATATCCCTGTTGAGGTAACCTAGTGTTATTAGAAAATTCTCTGGTTTCATGTTATTCAGAAAGAGTTTGTTAACAAGACTTGATCAACCTTGGTAGTGGATTCCTTTTGATGAGCATGAGATGGATGAAGTTAGAAAGCACAACCCTCTATACCCTCCTTTTACTTTCTGTTATTTAGATTAAATAAACAAAAATAGTATTTTCTATTTGTTTTCTAAATTATCCTTGCAATAAAAATACCCCGAAAATAAAAGTTGTCCAAATGTCCTAAAATGGTATATGATTTTTTGTAGAATATTTTAGAATTGTTCGCACTAAGAACACACCAGGCGGCTCCACCACTTGGCCACGAGAGTGCAGGGCACCACCCTGGGGCGCGCCCCCTGCCTTGTGGACCCCACGTGGACGCCCTCCACTTATTCCAGCACCCACACACTTCGTCTTCCTCCAAAAAAATCATCTCGTAGCTCAAACCCGTGTTCTAGCTCATCTTGCTGCCATTTTCGATCTCCTTTCTCAAAGCTCCATTCACAAAACTGCTTTGGGGGATTGTTCTTCGGTATGTGACTCCTCCAATGGTCAAATTCGTTTTTGTTCTAGTGCTTTATTTATTGCAAATTTTTGCTGCTTAGGTGACCCTATTCTTGAGCTTGCATGTCAAATTTATGTGGTCAAAAGTAGTTTTAATGCATGATATAGCCTCTAGGCACTTGTGGGAGTAGTTGCTATCAATCTTGTTCAGTTTAGTTCACTTTTATTTTGAGTCACTAAAAATTTCAGAAATTTTTAGAGGGAGAAAATGTTTAAGAGATTGTTGAGAGGCTCTTCGAGCTATAGCTCGAAGGATAAGCATAATGAGGAGAATAAAAATCCCAAATATAATCTTCCTCACACTGTGGATGTTCGCCCGTGTGAATGGCCTTGTGATGAGTTCTTAAGAACCGCCGAAATTTACGATGATTTCTATTACTTGGCTGAGAATGCAGGCCTCACCGACTTCCTCCACGACCAGCGTGAACAATATCTCCTACTCACTAATATTTTCGTGCAAATTTTTTATTTCCGTGCTAAGAAATCGCCACCTTCAGTGGAGTATCACTTATATGATGAGGTTAAGGAGATGTCACTCCATGATTTTTGTTGAGTCTGCAAGATACCCTTTGAGGGCAGCATCGAGGAACCACACCGTAGTGATGTGGATGGGTTTATTGATAGAATTGCTGTAGGAGAAACTAGGAACATTTCCGATGCAAGAATTACCAGTATACATTTTCCTGTTCTATGTTACTTTGCGATATTGGCTAATAGATGCTTAATTGGTCACGGGAACATTGGAAATCTTAGTGCTCCTGATATTGTCATATTGCACCATGCTTTGTTTCGTGATACCACTTTCAGTTTAGGTGCTATTCTTGCTAAATGATTGAATCCGAACCGTACAAAGGGCCCCATTTTGGAGGCATCTTTGCTTCATGCCTTCCTGAACATTTTGGGATACCTATTAGGCATTATGAGAAAGAGGAAAAGTTGTTGCCCCCTATTTTTTCTAGATTATAAGAGTATGGTAGCACATGATTTTATTGTTAAAGATAAGAAGAAGAGGCTTAAGTATAATTTGATATTTGATAAAACTCACTGTGAGATTATTACCTTGCCTGCACCCTCTTTGTTTAACATACTTTCATGCACGTACCTCTTCTTACCAGAGGCCATTTATGCATACTAGAGGTTGACACAAGTCCCAGAGCCTGAGCCCGATCCACCACTTGATCCGTATCGTTAGTCTGTTTATCTGTGGGATTCGGAGGAGATCGTCAACCAGTGGCATCCTGAGGACCCTCCTCAGTACACCGGAGGGAGTAGCTTCGATCTGTGGGCATAGACCAACTTAGGCCAAAAGCCTAAGCTTGGGGGAGTACGTATTTCTCACCCACATTACATTCATGTTCACACGCTCATTCTAGTTGTCGGTGCTCATACTTTTTCATTGTACTATCCATGCTAGTTTATTTTCTTTTCTAAGCCCTCGTCTTGTGTGTTTGAAAAACCTTAAGAAAAACCCAAAAAAATAGTTGTAGCTTTTATCTAGTTTACTCTGCATGCATGTAGTAGTAATTAAAAGAAAACCCAAAAAGATTTCTCATCCTTCTTTTTCTTGTTGGGAGCTTTCCCGTGTAAATAGTTTTATTTCTTTTCTTGCTCTTTGGGGTCGAGAGGATAAGACCATGATGAAAATGTTGAGTGGCTCTCATATGCATTATTGTTGATTTAACTAAGAGCCCATGTTACCTTGTCTTCTCCCTTGTATTAAATGCTTGCAGATTCTAGCTTAGTCCAATACACATGCACTATTATTATTATCCACATCGTTCGGTTGTGCAAGTGAAAGGAAATAATAACGATATATGATGGACTGATTGAGATGAGAGAAGCTGGTATGAACTCGACCTATCTTGTTTTTGTAAATACGATTAGTTCATCGTTCCTGATTTAGCCTATTATGAATAAAACATGTTTGCAACGACAATTAGAGATTATAGTTGCCCATGCCATGCTTATTTAGCTAGGAGTTTATAATGGTTTACCTTGCGTCCCAACATGCTATTAAAATGGTTGTGATGTGGTATGATAGGGTAGTATCCTCCTTTGAACGATTCGAGTGGATTGACTTGGCACATGTTCACGCATGTAGTTGAAACAAAATCAACATAGCCTCCACGATACTTATGTTCATGGTGATTTATATCCTACTCATGCTTGCACTCATTGTTGATTAATCTTAATGCATGTTCATGACAGTTGCCGCTCTCTAGTTGGTCGGTTCCCTGTCTCTTTCTAGCCTTCACTTGTACTAAGCGGGAATACTGCTTGTGCATCCACTTCTATAAACCCCAAAAGTTATTCCATATGAGTCCAACATACCTTCCTATATGCGGTATCTACCTGCCATTCCAAGTAAATTTGTATGTGCCAAACTCTAAACCTTCAAATGAAATTCTGTTTTGTATGCTCGAATATCTCATGTATCAACTAGGGCTGACTATATCTTCCATGCTTGGTGCGTTATTCTCAAGATGAATGGACTCCGCTCATCATTCATGAGAAAATGGCTGGTAACCGGGATGCCCAGTCCCATGCTCAAATCAAAATAATTGCAAACAAAACTCCCCCAGGATTATTGTTAGTTGGAGGCACCCGTTGTTTCGGACAAGCCATGGATTGATTTTTGTTAGTGGTTGGGGAGTATAAACTTCACCATTCTGTTTGGGAACTACCTATAATGTGTGTAGCATGGAAGATATCGAGATGTCTTGGTTGTTATGTTGACAATGAAAGTATACCACTCAAAATATTATTTATCTCTGTTTCAAAACTTGAGCTCTGGCACCTCTGCAAATCCCTGCTTCGCTTTGTGATGGGTCTATCTATTTACTTTTATCTTGAGTCATCATCCTCTTATTAAAAAGCACTAGTTGGAGAGCACCGCTATCATTTGCATGCATTGCTATTAATTTACATTGAGTATGACTGTGACTGGATCTCTTTTACCATGAATTACAATGTTTAGTCAGTCCTTGATCTTCAGGGGTGCTCTGCATTTATGTTATGCGGTCTCAGAAAGGGCTAGCGAGATACCATCTTGTTATATCATATTATGATTGTTTTGAGAAAGTGTTGTGATCCAAGATTTATTATTATTGCTCGCTAGTTGATTATGCCATTGATATGAGGAAACATGAGCCCTAAATGTTATTGTGAATATGGTTAGTTCATAACCTTTGCTGAAAACATCAATGTTGGCTTTACATATTTGCAACAACAATAGCAAACAAAGTTTGTAAAAGTTCTTCTTTATCACTTTCAGTTTGTCAACTGAATTTCTTGAGGACAAGCAAAGGTTTAAGCTTGGGGGAGTTGATACGTCTCCAACCTATCTACTATTCCAAACACTTTTTCCCTTGTTTTGGACTCTAACTTACATGATTTGAATGGAACTAACCCGGACTGATGTTGTTTTCTGCAGAATTGCCATGGTATTATTTTTGTGCAGAAATAAAAGTTCTTAGAATGACCTGAAAATTCATGGAGACACGTTTTGGAATATATAAAAAATACCGGCAAAAGAATCAACGTAAGGGGGGCCACACCCTATGCACGAGGGTGCAGGGCGCGCCCCCCGCCTCGTGGGCCTCCTGAGGCTCCACTGACGTCAACTCCAACTCTCACTACTAGGAAAAGGCCTACTAATGGCGCACTGGTTTTGCCTACTAATGGCGCATTACCAGTGCGCCATTAGTAGCATGTCACTAGTATATCTTACTAATGGCGCACCACAGGTGCGCCATTAGTATCTGGTATACTAATGGCGCACCCACTAGTGCGCCATTAGTATGTAACAGCATGCGCCATTAGTGTGCCTCCCGGGGGGCCATACGTAAGCATGGCTTTGTCATACTAATGGTGCATTCTCTGTTGATGCGCCATTAGTATCCTTTGGCATACTAATGGCGCACCTGGTGGTGATGCGCCATTAGTATGAATATTTGGTTTTTTTCCTTTTATGATTTTTGCACAGGTTACAAAATATATTATTAGATGGAATATAAAATATATTATTAGACAGAATATAGACAGCAGCACACAGCAACATCAGATTCATCGAATACAATAGAAGATTAGTCTCCGAATACTATTCATCATCTTAGTCTCCGAATTCAAAAGACCGAACAAAGATAAAACATTACAAGTCTCAAGACCGCGAGTATCGAGTTTGTCTTCACATTACAAGTCGATATCGATCATCTAAACTACCATCACATAGAAGAGAGCTGTGGTCATCACGATGAGCATCATCGCGATCAAAATGGTCTTCATCCGGTTCCTCCTTGTCCCATATAGGCTCCGCCACTCTGTAACCGCTGGGACCGAGTTTGTGTTCCCCTAAGTTCAACTCCCGCATTTCTTTCCCCCACTGACTTGATTCAGAGGTTGCACTGCTCTCGCACTTGATCTTGAACTCCTTGTACTCATCTTCGCTCATCAAAGGATATTTCACCTTGATCTTCTCATAACTATCACCTTTATCAATCATTCTCTTCACCGCGCTTTTCCAAGTAGACAGGGCCGTGCTCATCTTCATGAGGGCGGCACTATTCACTTTATTCCCTGATAGGTGTGTGTTTTCAAATTCGGCGGGGAACTTGTATCGTTCGTGCAGCTTCATGAAGAGGAGGTTGCGCAAATTCCCTCGGTCCTTATGCCTAAGATTCTCGGTGTTGATCGAGACGGTGCTCTGGAGAATGCACCCGAGTTGAAGCGAGTACCCCTTGACTATATGTTTGGGCTCCGTTGGATTCCCGTCGGAGTCCACTTGAGTGAATTCCTCCTTGAGGGTGCGGAGCGCATTCGGGTGCCGGTCCTTCCTTTGCTTCTTCAGTTGGCTGCCATCTGTGTGTGCGCCGCCATCATCAGTGGTGGCATCCTCGGCGGCACCATCAGTGGTGTCATCCTTGACGCCACTAGGGGTTGTGTAATCAGGATCGGTGTCTTCCGCGGCGTCCTCATAGCGGTGAGGTTGTTCCTCCATCTCCTGGGACAGCTCCCAGAATTGCTTGCCGCCCGAACCACCGGCCTCATCGTTGTGGGCCATGTTTCGCTCTAAATAGGAAAAAAGTTTGGTCAAAAAGTTGGTTATTGTCAAGGAACAAGATCATGGTCTCATCATTTAGGGTTTGTCGACACCGAGGCACCCTAAAAGCCTAAGCTTTCATCATTTAAGGTTTGTCGATGCCGAGGCACCCTAAAAGCCTAAGCGTACATCATTTAGGTTCACATCGACACCGAGGCATCCGGGGCAGCCAAGTTAAGTTTTCATCATTTAGGGTTTATCGATGCCGAGGCACCCTAGGTTGGGCCTAATCACTAGGCACTAATCACTTGGCTCTATTGCCACCTATGTTGGGTTTATCATCTAGGGTTTATCGATGCTAAGGAGAATTCTAAGTTGGGCCTAATCACTTGGCTCTATTGCCACCTATGGTTTAATGCAGGAAGAATAAAGGGGCAGTTGATCCTACTTAATTAAGTACTAAGATACCCCAGCCCATGCATTATTGCAAGCACCCCATATGTCCTATTTTTAGCAAAGTCATGCTAAAATTCATGGAAAATTTCAGCATGACCTTTGCTGAAAATAGGACATATGGAGTACCCAAATTTGCCGGAACGGAAGTTAATCGACATTCCGGCAAACTCAAGGGCCTCTCGGGGTACCTACAAATTCATCATACATGATGTTCGGAGACAAAACCCAGCAAACTAGCACCACAATGTGCCTCTACTTTCATATGGATGAAAAGGCCACGGACCATATGGTCCTCTGCTTTCATATGGACAAAAATCAGCTCAACTTATGTGAGCTTCCATTCCAGATCTAATAGCATCAAGTTGTTCCCTTGTAGCTCAACTTATGTGAGCTGCCTTCAAGAAAAGAAATCTGCAGTGGCACATCTGCTCTCTAAATACATTGGCAAGAAACAAAACAACACCTAGTACCATCCATCTGCTATGGCCGTATCATGCAGTTTAACTAAGCACTAACAGGTAATTATATAACAGAAAACTTGGCGCGTACATGTCACTTAGCTTGGGCAAGCAACATACCTCGTCCTCTTGGTTAGTCCAAACAAGCTGTATGCTGAGCCTCAACTCACCACCTGCACATTTTACAGCACCCATGAAATGAAAAACTAAACATAATTGTCAACCAACAAAACCAAAACACAAACAGGACTTCAAATTTTCACGACCAGGAAGAAAAACAGGGTTTTCAACTACTATATTCAGTTTCATGGCATCAGTTGAACAGTTGAAAAAGAACAAGCTTCATTTAAATATCTTGCTGCTAACAAACATAACTAATGTCAGTACTCAAAAAATAGAGTGACCACACAGGGAACAAACAAACTATTCACTTTTTATTTCTTCAGAATTGGACCAGACAGAGAACAACTCCTTGGAAGCAAACTTATATGAAAAGGTTCAGCAACTTGAACATAACTCTTATATGAAAATCTTCTGTATGATCAAGTAAGCAGAGCACATTTATATACCTGTATCACTGTCTTGGAGCCAACAAACGCCTCAATTATTCTCCAACCGTGATCGAACCTGATCGCCTATTCTTCTTCTTTCACTCTCCTGCATAAAGTTATTGTTACTACCTGGGAGGGATTATATGCTTGTTTACCACTACTAATACCATTTTTTAATATAATCTTCATTCTCCTGCTATTTCTTTTCTTACAAGTGTTGATGCCATAGTGTCTCAGGTTCTTCCTAGTTAAAACATGTGATTTTGAGAAGGAATTTGCCCAATTTTCGCAGGGAGACAAAACTTAGCTAAAAATTTGATATAACAAGTAGTCCATGAAATTATATTTCCTCTAGGCAAAGTAGAAGATATTATTTTGTTTTTCCTCTAAGGTAAAGGAAATAGCCATCACTTTGAAGTGTCTAATAGATGAAATAATGCATGAGTTAGAAAGATATGTGCAAGTGTCTGAAGGCATCCTGTGAAGCAGAGCTTCCAAATTGATCTTCTTGAAACATTGTTACTAAGTAAGGCTTAATTTCATATTTCTGCAAACTAAGGTAAACCAATTACTACATGCATAAATTTCTCATTTGGAGAAGCCAAGTATCAAAGGTTTCGAACCATGAGAATTTATTGCATTTTTCGGTGACAACACGGCTAGGAAAAAAGACTCTGATACAGAGACTAATGACGCGATGCCCCCCTCCCTTAGAGGCATTATCACAAACACCTATCAAGCACAATCCTTTCACATGTTAACTTGAGCATGCTCTGGAAAAATCATGCAGCAAGCAAAAAATTGAACAGAGGATGCAAGAGGAAGGAGGGAGGGGGGATGAGGGAAGAGGGAGGAAGGACGAAGGAGTGGTGGCTACCTGCCTACAGACTGGTCGCCGGCGTAGCTCCGGGCGGCAGCGTTGCTGGGCAGGAGCGCCTGCTCCAGGGAGGGGGGCGCCACTGGTGGGAGCGGCTGCTTGATGGGGGGAGGTGCTGCTGGGGTCCTGTACCGGAGGCGGGGCAGCGGAGGGTTCGGCCAGCTGGGCGCGCCGCGGCGGCGGGCCGACAGCGGTGGCGGCGGCTAGGAACCCTAGCTGTCGCGCTCGGGAGGAAGGTTGACGCAGGCGGGGCCGCGGGGGGAGGGGGGCGGCGAGGGCGCGGGCGCGGGCGGAGGGGGGACGGTGAGGGAGGTGGTCGGGTTCGGCGGGGGAAGCGAGCACGGCCGGGGACGGCGAGCACGGGGGAAGTGGTGGGCGGTGGTGGTCAGGCGCGGGTGAGACGAGGCAGGGGAGGGATTAGAGAGAAATGGAGATTGGGGATTTTAGTGTTGGGGGAGGCTTAGCAATGGCGCACCACCCAGGGGTGCGCCATAAGTACATCCATAGCAATGGAGCACCACCAAGGGGTGCGCCATAAGTAATTTAATCTAGCCCGACTTGTTAGGTTATATACAACCTAACCCTATCTACAGCAGACCCCGCCCACTAGCTCGACTGGTCAATACACAGCACACACACCAGGAGGTCCTGGGTTCGATTCCCAGGCTCCCCAATATTTTTTTATGCATTTTAAATTCTGTTTGATATTTATTTGTGTTTAAATATGTTCAAACTTGTTTAAATCATAACAGTAATATTTTTTTATAAAAACAGTAATAACCCCCCAGGGGTGCAGGGGGCCGGGTGCTCGTCGGCGGCGGTGGAGCGGGGGAGGGTTGCGGTGGGTCGTCGGCGGCGGTGGAGCTAGCTAGCGGGGGAGGGTGCGGGTGGGATCGAGATCAAGATGGAGGGGGAATCGAGATCGAGATGGAAGGGGATCGAGATCAAGTGTCCTCATGAATCCAAAAAGTGCCCATGAAATTTAAAAATATTCATGATATCAAAAAGTGCCCATGAAATACAATCGAGAAATGAAGACTACGATTTAAATACAATCGATCTTAGCTAGCTATCTATTCACAATCTTCTTGCCCTTCTTTTTCGCAAATGGAGTTCTTTTGTGGAACGGACGTCCTTTAGGTAGGGTGGTCCTGCTTCTTCTTGTGGTGTGTGCTGCTACTTCATCATCGTCATCATGTTCGATCTTCGGGTCGCCGTACTTGTCGAAGTCTTGCTCATTGGCTACTCCATCCATTCCGATGATCTTCCTTTTGCCTCTCATCACGACAACACGACTCGGCTTTGACGGGTCGGTAATGAAGAAGCATTGGTCCACTTGGGAAGCCAGTACCCATGGCTCATTTTTCGCGGTGAAGTTTGCGCCCGCGGTCTTGGATTTGGCTTCGGGTATAACCATGGTGGTGAAATACCGGTCTTCTTTTAGGACGCTCTTGGCCCATCTGACACGGAACATCGGGACCTTCTCTCCAGCGTAGCTCAGCTCCCAGATCTCCTCAATCCTTCCGTAGTATCCGTCCTTGTCATTGCCGGTGTAGGATTCCATCGTTACCCCGGAGTTCTGATAACCATCGCTCTTCATGTCCTTGTCCTCAGTGTAGAATGTGTAGCCGTTGATATCGTACGCCTCATAGGTCATCAGGTTGTGCTCGGCGCCCTGTGACAAGGCGAATATGAGTTGTTCTTCCACGGAAGAATCCTCATGTAAAGGGTACGACAGAAGCTTCTGCTTGAACCAACGCGTGAAACATGAGTTGTGCTCTTTGAGTATATCTCCGTCCGTCCTCTGTTGGCCTCGGTCATTGTACGTCTTCTCAATAAAGGTTTTGTGCTCTACCACCCAAGGATCGACCACGTCTATGTTTTGTAGCGCGACTAGGTTTGCTCTTTCAAAGTCGGTGAGTCGACCCTCGAAGTCGACATGCATTTCACGGCGACCCTCATGGTGACCCCATCCAGCGAGCCTGCTGAGGTGCCTGTTGACGGGCAGACCAACGGGGTTCTCGATGCCTAGATAATTCGTGCAGTAGGAGATGAACTCTTCGGTCAGAAAGCCCCTGGCTATACTTCCCTCTGGACGTGACATGTTGCGAACGTATCCTTTGATGAAACCATTCATCCTTTCGAACGGCATCATGCTGTGCAGGAACGTCGGCCCGAGTTGGATGATATCCTCCACGATATGGACTAGTAGATGCACCATAACGTCGAAGAATGCGGGCGGGAAGTACATCTCAAGCTCGCATAGTATCACCACGATCTCTTCCTATAGCCTTCTGAGTTGCCTCACGCCAATCGACTTCCGAGAGATGACATCGAAAAAGTTGCATAGGCCAAATAGCGTTTCACGGATGTGCGCGTCCATGATCCCACGGATTGCAACTGGAAGTATCTGCGTCATCAGCACGTGACAGTCGTGAGACTTCATCCCGCTGAACTTCTGCTTCGCTGGGTCTAGGTATCTGCTTATCTTCCCCGCGTAACCGTAAGGAAGTTTTACTCCTAGGAGCCAGGTGAAAAACTGCTCGATCTCCTCCTGACTTAGAGTGAAGCACGTGGGAGGGTAGTCATTTCCGGTCTTCTTGGCCTTTTTGCCTTTGCGACGACTTTCTGTGTCCTTCTTCGCCTCATCATCATCATCATTAGCGTGAAGCTCCTGCCTGATGCCCATTGATTTCAAGTATGCCCTTGCTTTTGGCCCATCTTTGGTCCTCTCTGGCATGTTGAGCAGGGTACCAAGCAGACTCTCGCACACGTTCTTCGTGATATGCATGACATCAAGGCTGTGAGGAACACGGTGGATCTTCCAGTACGGCAAGTCCCAGAAAACAGACCTCGTTTTCCATACCTTCAGCAGCGACTCTGGCGCCTTTCGCTTCTTTCCCGGCTCTGGCGCCTTTTGCTTCTTTCCCAGCAGTGGGCAGTCTTTCCAATTTTTCAACAGCTCGTCTATTTCCTCGCCGCTCCTCGTACACGGGCGTTTTCGGGGTTCGGTTTCACCATCGAACAGATCCTTGCGTTTCCTCCACGGGTCATCATCGCGAAGCCACCTTCGATGTCCCATGAACACGGTTTTTGAAGACCCGGGATCTCTATCTAGCTGGCGATACGTTGTGTCATCCATGCACCTTACGCATCCAGAAAATCCGTGGACTACCTGCCCCGCGAGATATCCGTAACCGAGATAGTCGTGCACCGTCGTGAGCAGTGCGGCTCTCATAGGGAAATATTCTTTCTCTGCGGTGTCCCACGTATTGGCTGGCGTTTTGCACAGCGTGTCTAGCTCCTCCTTCAGCAGCCCCAGATATAGATTGATGTCGTTCCCTGGTTGTTTCGGCCCTTCAATTAGCATAATCATGTGAATGTACTTCCTCTTCATGCACAACCAGGGGGGAAGGTTGTACATCCACACAAACACAGGCCAGGTGCTATGTGTGCTTCTCTGGCTGCCAAACGGATTGACTCCATCGGTGCTCGCGCCCAGCACGATGTTCCTTGGATCCTTCCCAAATTCTGGGTATTCGAAGTTCAACGCTTGCCACTGGCTCGCATCCTTAGGGCGACTCAGCATCTTGTCTTTTTTATTTATCTACGGATCATTTCCGTCATCTTCCCGCTTCTTCTCCTCCCTATCCGCGTGCCAACGCAGGAGCTTTGCTACCTTAGGGTCTGCGAAATACCGCTGCAGACGAGGAGTGATCGGAAAGTACCACACTGATTTTTCAGGAGCTTTCTTCCTCTTCTTGTATCGAGTGACGCCGCACACCGGACATATGGTAGACTTCGCGTGCTCGTCCCGATAAATGATACAATTGTTCATGCACACATGGTATTTCACGTGCGGTAAATCCAGAGGACACACAATTTTCTTCGCCTCCTCGAAACTGGTCGGGCACTTGTTCCCCTTGGGAAGACGTTCGTGCAAGAATGACATGTTCTCGTCGAAGCATGCGTCGGTCATTTTGTGTTTTACCTTCACCTCTAGATCCATGAGCGTTACTTTCAGGAGGGTATCCTCGGGCCTGCATCCTTCATACAATGGAGTAACCGCGTCTATCTCTAGTTGATCCAGCTTGGCTTTCTCTCGGGCGGCAGCTCTTGCGTTATCCGTCTGCTTGAGAAGCAGCTCTTGAATATGAGGGTCCTGCACCCAGCCTCCATCGTCGTCTGCTCCGGCATCTTCATCTTCATGATCATGCCCTTCGTCTTGATCTTCCTCATCATCATGTATGACATCTTCTACAGGATGACTGTGTACAGCATCACCGTCGTGATCATGTCCTGGAGATTCTTCGTCTTCTCGCCCGCCCTTGCCGCGGTGGTACTTGTCTTGTTGCCCTTCCTCATTTCTTGCCCGGCCCCGGCCATGGACGACTTCATAGTCATCTTCATCACCTTGCCACCGATAGCCATCCATGAAACCACGCAAGAGCAGGTGGTCCCGCACCTGCCCGAAATCCGGGTCCGCAATAAGGCTCTTCAGCTTGCATCTTCGACACGGACATCTTATCTCCGTCTCGTTCTTTTGAAGCATCTCGGCCTTCGCGGAGCTCAAAAACCTATTCACGATGCCTTCAGTCATCATGCGGACCATGGTCGCCTGCGGGGTAGAGCAAAACGATATTTTAGAACCAAGAAAAAATTTGGCATGACCTTCCCTAAAAATAGGACCAAAAAGAATGCATAGTGCCAAAATTCTCGCCGAAACAGAAATGAATCAAAACATTCCGGCAAAATATTGGCAACTATCGCATTTCAAATACCGGTACCTTCAAACACAAACATATATGCAACACCACAAACACATGCAACACCACAAACATACATAGATCTAGCTAGGCCACAAAAAGTGGATGTGCACGTTGTTGGAGCGAGCTAGGGAGAAAAAAAGTAGATCTACATCATGAAGATTGCTTTCCCCTTACTTACCTATCAAAAAAAGGTAATTTCACCACTTAATTTTGATGAATCTATGGTGGAAATGAGGTGAGGAGGAGGAGGCAGCCGAAAGCTTGGAGGAGGTGGAGGGAATGAAGTGGGGAAAGTGAGTGGGTAGGTGTGGGGCTGTCCAAAATATCTTGTTGGGGTCCCAGGTTACTAATGGCGCACCACAAGGAAATGCGCCATTAGTAACCCTGGTTACTAATGGCGCACCTGCAGGTGGTGCGCCATTAGAAGTTTTGCAAAAAAGTAAAAAATATAAATATATATACTAATGGCGCACCGTGTAATAGTGCGCCATTACTAGTTTAAACTAGTAATGGCGCACTGTGAAACGGTGCGCCATTAGTAGTTTTGCAAAAAAAAGAATAAGAAAAAAATTACAGTAATGGCGCACTCTCTGCCTGGTGCGCCAATACTAGTTAGAACTAGTAATGGCGCATTGTCAACCTGATGCGCCATTAGTATGTATGGAAAAATGGAAAAAAAATTAATACTAGTGGCGCACCCTGTTTCTGGTGCACCATTAGTGTCTTCCACACTAATGGCGCATCACCAACAGGTGCGCCATTAGTATATAGTAGTGGCGCACTACTTCCCTAGTGTGCCATTAGTATCAATCCTATCTATAGCCCTTTTCCTAGTAGTGTCTATATATTCACGTTCAGGGAGAAACAAATCAGAGAGAAGGATTCATCGCGTTTTATGATACGGAGCCACCGCCAAGCCCTAATCTTCATCAGGAGGGCTGATCTGGAGTCCATCGGAGCTCCGGAGAGGGGAATCCATCGCCATCATCATCAACAACCTTCCTCCATCACCAATTTCATGATGCTCACTGCCGTGCGTGAGTAATTCTATCGTAGGCTTGCTGGACGGTGATGGGTTGTATGAGATTTACCATGTAATCGAGTTAGTTTTGTTAGGGTTTGATCCCTAGTATCCATTATGTTCTAAGATTGATGTTGCTATGACTTTGTTATGCTTAATGCTTTTCACTAGGGCCCGAGTGCCATGATTTCAGATCTGAACTTGTTATGTTTTCACGAATATATGTGAGTTCTCGGTCCTATCTTGCAAGTAAATAGTCACCTACTATGTGTTATGATCCGGTAACCCTGAAGTGACAAAAATCGGGACCACTCCCGGTGATGACCCTAGTTTGACGATTTCATGTATTCACTAAGTGTTAATGCTTTGGTCTGGTAATCTATTAAAAGGAGGCCTTAATATCCCTTAGTTTCCAATAGGACCCCGCTGCCACGGGAGGGTAGGACAAAAGATGTCATGCAAGTTCTTTTCCATAAGCATGTATGACTATATTCGGAATACATGCCTACATTACACTGATGAACTGGAGCTAGTTCTGTGTCACCCTATGTTATAACTGTTGCATGAGGAATCACATCCGACATAATTATCCATCATTGATCCATTTCCTACGAGCTTTTCACATATTGATCTTTGCTTAGTCACTTTTCCATTGCCACTGTTACAATTGCTACGAAAACTACTACTGTTACTTTTGCCACTGTTACCGTTACTTCCATACAACTTTGCTACTAAATACTTTGCTGCAGATATTAAGTCTTTCAGGTGCGGTTGAATTGACAACTCAACTATTAATACTTGAGAATATTCTTTGGCTCCCCTTGTGTCGAATCAATAAATTTGGATTGAATACTCTACCCTCGAAAACTGTTGCGATCCCTTATACTTGTGGGTTATCACGGACACATCAGGACTTGGCGGCCTCCGCCAGACATTCATGGAGTTCCATCTCACCGTACCAGATGACTTGAGGAATCGAGCGATACGTTCAACCTCACCCTAAATCGGTTGGCATGGCCTACTTTCCTGAACATATACTAAATATTGCTAAATTTGGATAAAAGGTGCCACATGAACCATATACGTCAAAGGGGATTTATTCCCTCTTCTTTCTATATTAGGAAAATTAGTGATGTATCGTTCTTTCGATTACTCTCATATTTCAATGACATCATGTTTACCCTACCTGTTTAATTATAGATTTTTGTCTTAGATTTCAACTGTTGTATAGTTCTTTAAATTTGGGCCCATATATGCATGTCACTATATTTTCTTTAACAATCCTACCATTTTCTGCAGTGCGTCCCTTGCTATGCAACAAAATCTGTAGTGCACAATCTTTCCCTTTACATAAATCAAGACTGCTGGGATGTCATACTTGAACACAAACCATGGATTTACAATCGTTGCTACTGTAAGACTTCATGAATGTGGTGACTCCTATTTTGGCACTGGCCTTTGAAAGAAATTTCTAAGTTTTATGCACTGAAAGCTGGCACTATAATTGCACTGCATATAAAAGAGCCTGGTCATGAGATATGTTCTAACTTCCCCGACAATATCATCTGTCCAGACTTTGTTCGAAGGAAGTTTTCTTTTCAAGTATCTGCATGTCGACTTACCCAGCAATATCAAATGAATTGTGTAGTAATTAAGCAACCAATTGTTATTCCATTTTCTTACTATATTCCTACCTAATAACTTCTAGTTACCAATACACTTTTCTATTACCCTATTTTAACTAAATATTCCCTGTACTCCCACTTCTATCAGAAAACGACACTGACAAGGAGACTCCGGAGGTGGAGAGTGGGGCTACCAACAAGCGGAGGCGGGGCAAGCAAGAACCGCAAGCGAGTCGTGCATACCTAGACTTCATCAGTAGCCTCCCCAATGATAGGTTGACAATCATCATCTCCCTCCTCCCAATCAAATATGGGGCGCAGACAACCGTCCTTTCTCAGCGATGGCTCCCCCTATGGAACTCCACCCTTCTCGACCTCAACAACACCCACGAGCTCTGACATGGCTATCGCAAAAGCTTGGATGCATTCTCCAAGATCCTCAGCAGTCACCTTGGCCCAACTAGAGGCCTTAGAATGGGCAAGTTCCATTCCAACGGCAAGGACCGAGCCAAACTTGATGACTAGGTCCGATCCCCCACCCTAGATCAGCTCGAGGAGCTCACTTTTGATGATGTGCATATGCACTCGCTGCCAACGTCTGCGCTTTGTGTCACGCCCACGATGAGCATCACCAAGTTCAAGAACTGCCATCCCCCCTTAATGACGCGCCTGCTCTTATTCTACCACGACTGAAGCACCTCGAGCTCATCGTCGTCTGCCTCCCAAACGGTGACATGGAGCACCTGCTTCGTGGCTGTACTGCACTCAAGTACCTTCGTCTTCAGGAGATCAATGGGTTGAGTAGCTTCCACATCACCCCCATCACTCTCCAGACTATTTATGTGTGTTGCTAGTGCGGCAAGAAGACATCACAAGATGTGTACCACGGTATGGTCATTGAAGACACACCTGCACTTAAGAGATTAATTGTAGTCGATCAAAAAGGTCAAACAAGAATCAATGTCATTTCTGCGCTGAAATTGATAGTGGTGGGCTACTCATCTGAGAAATACTCCGAACTTGTTATTGGATCCACACCCGTTCAGGTACAACAGCCGCCTTCTACCTCTCCTACAAATTAACATTATTTCTAATTTTGAAGATGTATGTTCGTCTGTCATCCAGAAAACGATTCTGACAAGCTTGACCCCAAAACTACCCACATTGAAGGTCTTGGAACTAGAATCTATCAGCCCCAACCTGGAGCAAGTTGTCAGTTTCCTGAGATGCTTTATGTGCCTGTAAAAGCTATATATCGAGGTGATATTCCTTTCTTGTTAAATGTTAACCATAAGGGAGCTCAATTTGTGACACCTTTTTCCAAGTTTACAATGACAATGTACTACGATTTCTGAAGGATTCTTTTGGAGGATTTCAGTACATACATGTCCCCCCCATATTGGTTGCTTGATATATATGGTTACAATCCATAAGCATTTCTCCTTTGGATTCATCTGTACTAGTTTTCTTAGGGAACTTTTCATCCACTCCAACCTCTTGTGAAGAAGGATACATTTTTCTAGATTGTAATCAAATGCCCATGCTAATCATGTCAGATCGAAGATGGCATGTTAGTGCATTTTACAAATCCTTCAAACCAAATAGGCATGTAGTAGTGTTCAAAACTGCATGTAGGCACTAACACATTTTCTTCTTTTGTAGATAAGATTAGGCCCAGTGGTGGATAATGTGATACACTATAACAATAATGTCGAATGCCTCGACCTACATCTTTCAGAAATTACTTTGAACTCCTACTGAGGGACCTTACCGGAGATTATATTTGCAGGTTCTTTGTTGTCAGAGCAAGGGTGCTGAAGGTAATCAGGTTTGCCCTACATTTATTTCCAAAAAAATGAATGGTTTGTTGATCAGTGCTGGCGGCTGCGGCAGAATGGAATAGGCTCCGAAAATGCTGAATTTCATTTTGGAACTTCAGATGACAGAGTAATCGGAAGTCATTGTGTCAACCCCATACATGACTTCTCAGTGGCTGACCCCTTTGCAAAAATTATGAGGTTTCAAAACAAGACTTAGAAGTGGTAATATTAGTTTGAACCTCTCTGATATCCATGTTTAGCAGATCAGCACGAGCGTTTGCAGCTGATGAGCTGAATTTCATTTCTAATATCAGTTTGAACCTTGTAATCTTTGAATTTGATCCATATAACTCTGGAATTTGAACCTTGTAATATTTTGAGCTTTTGTGGTACAATCATTGAAATGGCATCGTATGAGACTCGTATATTGGTAGCACCATTTTTACCTTAATATGCAATGGTCTTAGATTTTATTAACCATTCTCGAATCTGTTTACCTTGTCGATCTCATAGCACATGATCTATATAGCTAACTCGACTACGATCTTCGACATTATTGCACACAGTTAGTTTCTTCAACCGTGTGTCCTGTAGATGCTACCTCTTGAGCTTGCGTTGGTTTTTCCCTTGAAGAGGAGAGGGTGATGTAGCAAAGTATCAATCCCGTAGGAGACAACGCAACAAGCCACTGAATTCCTGCACAAACAAACACCAACTTGCACCCAACGCAACAAAGGGGTTGTTAATCCCTTCACGGTTATTTTCAAAGTGAGATCTGATATAGATGGATAAACGATAAAGTAATATTTTTGGTATTTTTGGTTTATAGATCGGAAAGTAAAAGATTGCAAAGAAAGTAAATCAGAAAATAAAATTGTTGATAGGAAAATTATATGATGGAAAATAGACCCGGGGGCCACAGGTTTCACTAGAGGCTTCTCTCAAGATAAAAAATATTATGGAGGGTGAAAAAATTACTGTCGAGCAATTGATAGAAAAGTGCAAAGTTATGATGATATCTAAGACAATGATGATGAATATAGGCATCACGTCCGTGTTAAGTAGACCGAAATGATTTTGCATCTACTACTATTACTCCACACATCGACCGACTCCTTCCTGCATCTAGAGTATTAAGTTCATAAGAACAGAGTAACACATTAAGTAAGATGATATGATGTAGCGGAATTAACTCAAGCAATATGATGAAATCCCCATCTTGTTATGCTCGATGGCAATAATACAATACTTGTCATTCCCCTTCTGTCACTAGGATCGAGCACCGCAAGATTGAACCGAAGCTAATGTAACATCCCAATTTTCAATTTGGATGTTATACATAGGTCATCATATGCATATCACATTTTATTTGCATTGTTGGTTGAGATCCTAGAAATCTTAAGCAACTCAAGGACCCAAGGAGAGAGTTGGGGCATTTCACAAATTTTCATATTTGAATTTTCTCAAATTTGAAAAGAGGATCAATTGGATTTTAATATTTTTCTCTCCAATCATTTCCAATATTTAAATTAAAAGAGAGAAGATAATATGACTTCTTCAAAAGAAAAGGAATATTGGAGAAGAAAATTTAAAATAAAATTTATATTTTATTAGCAATTTTATTTGAATTAAAAAATTTATGCATTTTTAAAAATTGCATTTTAGGCCAGAAAAATGTTCACTTTCTTCTAAATAATAGGTTTAGACGGTGAAAATTGTTTTTGGCATTTTTAGAATCTTTTTTATATTTTTTTAGGATTTTTCTTCGGGAAAAATTATTTAAAAAAAAATCCCACCCGACTAGGCCAAAGCCCGCCTGAGCAGTCGGCCCGCCTGCGCGCCGCCTCCCTCCCGCGCAGAGCCCCCCCCCCCCCATCGCATGGACGCCGAGGGGAGTCCGAACCGGACTCCACCCCGCGCGGCCCCTTCCCCTAGGCACCGCCGCCCCCCGGCCTTTAAATACCGCCGCCCCCGCTGCCTCCTCTCCACCTTGCCCCACCGCAACCGCCACAAGCCTCCACCACTGTCGCAGCTCGCGTCCAGATCAGCCCTCCCGCTGTCGCTGCTACTGAAGCGCCGCCGCCCCACCGCGCCGCCGCCGCCCCTGCCTCGCCCGCGCCGGAGCCGCCGCCGCCGCCGTTGACCGCGGCCGCCGCCGAACCGGTAAAGCGGATATTGGTTTCCTTGGTTTTCTCTTGTTTAATTTTTTTAGGGTTTTGTCGGTTGGTTTAGAACGGGTTTTTTCGGTTTCACTAATTAGCGAACGTTTGTTCGAACGTCTCTGTTAGCGAACGTATTCGTTCGTTTGTCCCTGATAGCAAATGTTTGTTTGGTAGACTTTTCTTTTTATTCTATTTTCGTCTAGGGACCCATCCGCGATTATTTTTTTATTGCAGATTAGCCCCTGAACTTCAAACCTTCGCAACTTTTTGCTCGTTCGTCCAAATCCAGTGAAACCAATGCCAAAATCTTCGTCTTGTTCCCCTCTTTCCAGATAATCAAATTGAACATGGTTTTGACAATTTAAAATTTGGTTGCAAGCAGATTTGAATTCGAACTTCTTTTGATCGTAGTTTGAGTTTCGTAGCTCTGATTTGATTGATTCTTTTTTTCAAATCAAAGCTCTTCAGTCGAACTTTCAATTTGGATCTTTTTATTTGAGTTTTACCCTTGCATCTATTTTTTGATTGCTCATGTATGCTATTATTTCTTTATGATAGAGTTTCGGGAGTGCGAAGCGTGCTTCTACGAGTCACTAGGGTTTTGAGATCGTCAGCAAGGCAACTAACACTTTGATCATACCCCTTATTACCCAGTTTTTATGCATTAGCTCAATCCTCAAACACTGCATGGTTAGGACTTGAATACTTGTGGGTACTGGGAAGTAGTGATGAGGTAGTACCTATTGCCTTTAATTTCAAACCCTAGGAGTTACTTTTAAGTTATGCCTATATTGTTATGCTATGCTCGTAGACGTGGCTTGGTTTGAGTGATCCATGACAGATGTGAGAGTTTTAATTAATGGTTGAAATTAAGGTGGCTACTTTAATACACATCTGGGTGGATTGGTTGAGGCACCCTGGAGCACCCAGTGGTTGTCTGGGCACCTGGAGCAATCCAGTGTTGTCCTGGGATATCTCGGAGTACCCGTGTGATCATCCTACGGTTTGCCACCCAGGCTCAAAGGGATCATAAGATTATTCATGATGGAAACTTCCATGTGCAGCCACAAGCCATTATGGTCTCTGGCATATTTGAGTAAGTTGTCTGACCTCTTTTAGTGGTAGGCTAGCAGATGTAGGGGATGTAGGTGGTACTGTCTACCCAGAGTAAAGAGTTAATACTTTTGAAAGACTGTGTCTCGGTCATTCGTTTCTCAAACACCATGTAGTGCGAGAAATCTAACGGAGGAGATCGAGTCTTGTGGGGAAAAGTGCGCAAACCTCTTCAGAGTGTATAAACTAATCATGGTTAGCCGTGTCCCCAGTTATGGACATCTTGAGTATCTGGTACTTGAATTATTGATTTGATCTCATCACTCTATTAATTAATTTGTTGGGTTGATGATTATTAATTTGGGGTTGAGTTGGAGGAACCTTCTCAATGTTTTCAAGAAACATTGTAGTTAAATAAAATATATTCCTTTGTTGTAGGGAAAAACTAGCTTTCTGCAAAAATAACCATAGAGCCTCCACCAGCCATATATGCATATAGTTATAGCTATTACTTGTTCATTACTTTATAGTGTTATCTTGCCGGCATATTCCATGTGCTGACCTACACAAGCTGCAACGTATTATGTAGCAGAGTTTTCAAACGAAGAGTAAGGTGCGCTAGGTCGTTGTCATGCACTCAGCTATGTCGTTGGAGTTGATGGACTCATTTTACCTTCGAAGCTTCCGCTATTATCTTCATTAGATGGCCTTCGGCCATATTATTGTAATAAGTACTCTCTTTTGAGATATTCGATGTAATAAGTGTGTGATTGAACTCTGTTATAAATCCTTCAAGTACTGTGTGTGTCAGCATTACCGATCCAGCGATGACACTTATGCACAGAGATTTGACCATTTGAGGTCGAATCGCTACAAGATGGTATCAGAGCACACGCTGACTGTAGGACGCGACCACTAACATAAGCCATAGGACCCTCTTCTCTACTCATTTCTGACTCTTCTCCACTTTCCACTCTATAGATGGCGGACCAAAGAAACAAGTTTGCTCAACCGGATGAAGACACCCCTTTTGGACGACACTTGAAGGGGGCCACTAGATACCTGAACATCGGAATACCAAGCTTCACGGGGACCTACACCGCCACTCGACCGAAAGAAGATCATTGTACAGTTCGAGTACATGTTCCAGGAAGGACATTCACACCAATTACGGAGCCCATAGAGTTTTCCTTTGAGGCACCAACCTGGAATCTAGGAAAGAGCATGGCAGTTCACATCGCCATGGGATGCATTGGCGAAGTTTACCACAAGGATCTTAAGGACACCATATACCAGATATGTGGATGCCAAGATGAGCAATGGGAGATGATCTGCACCAGGAGGGACAAGTCCGTTGCAGCCTACATCCAGGAGTTGAACCAACACATTCGTCGTCAGGAGAACTAGATGTGCGCCAACATGATAGACCTGAAGAAGGTGATGACCAGTAACATGGAGCTAAAAGAGGAACTCAAGTCTACAAGCGATGGATATGAAGAGGAAATTACAGTACTAGTGGAGAAGAATGAATACCTGAAGATGAAGCTAGGAGTATTCATGGGAGACCCTGCGCCAGGAGGTGACGACCATCCCAAAGACTACATCATCATCAACGACACTGACTCCGACCCCGATAGTGATGATGATTATGAAGACGAAGCTGGAGCAGATATCATGGAGTCTTCCTCCAATCAAAATTTCTAGTCTACCACCATATTATTAGTACTATTCCCCCCATGTATATAGTAGTAGTCCGAGTATTTTGTAGCGGTAGCTAGATCGATTGTATACCCTTGTTTGAATTGAGTGGTGTGATTTGAATGTGTCTGTCTCATGTGCATATGGGTAGTGACTTTCTCCTTAGACCTCACTCTATTCTAATCTCTCCCCTCTAAACCTATCAGATGCCTCCGAGACGTGACCCCGGTTTTGTCTTCCCACCGGAGCCCACTCAGTTGATCCAGCAGCAGAATGCCTTGATGCAGCTACTAGTCCAGAACCAAGGCAACAACAACAACAACAAAAACAACAATCCACTGCCACCACCTCTAGTTGACAATTTAGCCCGTTTTCTGAGGTTTAATCCGCCGGTGTTTTCTAGTAGCACCGAGCCAATAGTTGCCGATGACTGGCTCCGCAGGATTCGAAGGGAGCTGACCACCGCAAGTTGCATAGATGCTGAGAAGGTGCGCTTTGCCGCACATCAATTGGATGTACCTACAGCCTCATGGTGGGAAAATTACACAACCACTTTACCCCTAGCCAATGTCACATGGGATCAGTTTCAGCAAGCTTTCCGTAAAGTCCATGTCTCAACTGGAGCAATGAGTATGAAGAAGCGTGAGTTTTGCAACTTACACCAGGGAAATCGTACTGTGGGGCAGTACGTGAATGGGTTTAGTAAGTTAACTCACTATGCCCCAGATGATGTGGCCACATATGCCGTGAAGTAGGAGAAGTTTATGGAAGGGCTGAGTGATGAGCTGACTATGCAGTTGTCGGTAGCAATATGCAATAACTACCATGATTTGGTAGACAGGGCCCTTATGATTGAAGGCAAGCGGCAACAGATAGTGAGCCGCAAAAGGAAGTATGGGTAAGGGAAGTACAATTCTGGAGCTCGGCAGAAGCCTCGTTTTACCCCGAGCTCGGGAGGACACACACATAACCATGGAGGTCATACTCATAGTGGAGGGAGTGCATAACCACAGTGGACCCAAGAATGGGAATGGGAATGGAGGAAGCAACGGACAGAACCGTTCCAACCCAGCAACACCCGCCAGGAAGGATCTAAGTCACATTACTTGTTTCAAGTGCGGGAAGACTAGACACTACGCCCCAAAATGTCCTGAAGCAAAGAATGGAAATGGCAATGGAAGCTCAGGGAAGAAGAAAAACCCTTTCACCAGAGGTCAGGCGAACCACATCAATGTGGAGGAGGTTGAAGAACAGCCTGACGCGGTGATCGGTAAGTTTTTGATTAAGTCATTTACCGCTCTCGTTCTTTTTGACACTGGTGCATCGCATTCTTGCATATCAAGGGGATTTGTGGACAAGTTTAAGTTGCAAACATTAGCCCTTAGGTCACCCATGTTAGTAAGCTCGCTAGGAGCATAGTATATGGCCAGCCGATGGTGTGATCGGTTACCCCTAACCATTGGTAGCCACGTTTTCCCCTCAGACCAAATAATTTTGGAGTCCCAAGGATTGTACATAATATTAGGCATGGATTCATTACTGAAGTATGGAGGAAACATTGATTATGCTAGTAAATCAATTTTACTTACCACCCCGGAGGGAAAAAGGATCAAGTACTTGTCTAGGCATGCGCCAAGTAGGACCCAAGTGAATTCTCTCTCGGGAGTTGTTCAGGAAGAAGTGCCTATTGTGAAGGATTACCCGGATGTATTTCCAAATGAATTACCAGGCATGCCACCAGATCAAGACATAGAGGTTTTGATAGAGCTGTTGCCAGGCACCGGACCAATTTCAAAGAGACCGTATCGGATGCCCGCAAATGATCTGGAGGAAATTAAGAAGCAGATTAAGGAGTTACTGGAGAAAGGTTACATCCGACCAAGTTCATCACCTTGGGCAACCCGAGTTCTCTTAGTTGAGAAGAAGGATGGATCTTTGAGAATGGTTGTTGATTATCAGGCTTTGAACAAAGTGACGATCAAGAACAAGTACCCACTACCGATGATCAATGATCTGTTTGACCAGTTGCAAGGAGCTAAAGTATTCTACAAGATCGACCTTTGATCAGGATACCACCAGTTGAAGATCCGAGAACAGGATATAGCTAAGACATCTCTTACCACAAGGTATGGGCTATATGAGTACACGGTCATGTCATTTGGATTGACTAATGCCCCTGCCTATTTTATGAGTATGACGAACAAGGTATTCATGGAGTTTTTGGATAAGTTTGTTGTGGTATTCATTGATGATATTTTGGTGTACTCGAAGAATGAAGAGGAACACAAGGAACACTTGCGCCTAGTTCTCGAGAAGCTCAGTGAACATCAGCTATATGCCAAGTTTAGCAAGTGTCTGTTTTGGTTAAAGGAAGTTGGAATTCTTGGAAATGTTATATCACGAGAAGGTATAGCTGTAGACCCTATGAAGGTTCAGTCTGTCACTGAGTGGTTGGAAACCACCTCAGTTGGAGAGACCGGAAGTTTTCTGGGACTCGCAGGATATTACAAGAGGTTCATTGAGAATTTCTCCAAGATTCCGAAACCCATGACAGAGCTGTTAAAGAAGGACACCAGGTTCAAATGGACCGAAGATTGTGAGGCCAATTTTCAAAAGTGAAAGAAACATTTGGTTACAGCCCTAGTGTTGATTCTTTCGGATATACGCAAGGATTTCCAAGTGTATTGTGATGCTTCTAGCTTGGGACTTGGAGGTGTACTTATGCAAGACGGAAGAGTTATTTCATATGCCTCACAGTAGCTTCGACCATACAAGTTGAATTATGCCACACATGCTTTGGAGTTAGCAGTTGTAGTGCATGCGCTCAAGACCTGGAGACATTTCCTGGATGGAAATATATATGATTTGTGCATGGATCATAAGAGTTTAAAGTACATTTTCACGCAGAAGGAGTTGAACCTCAGGCAGAGGAGATGGTTGGAGCTCATAAAGGATTATGATATGAAGTTGCACTATCATCCAGGCAAGGCTAATGTCATAGCAGACGTTTTGAGCCGCAAAAGTTATGCTAATACCCTGGTAAGCGGAGGATTACCGCAAGAGTTAGTTGACGATCTCAAGGAACTTCGTTCGGAGATAGTTCCGGGAGGTTTTGTTGCAACAATGGGGGTTCAATCTACATTATAGGGAAAGATTCGAGAAGCTCAAAAGGATGGTAAGGAAATTGCAGAGATAAAGGAGAAAATGAGCAAAGGAAAAGCCAAAGGTTTTCGTGAGAAGGAGCACAAGACTTTATGGTTTGAGGATCGTGTATATGTGCCCAATAATGTGGAAATTAGGAAGTTAATACTTCAGGAGCTCATGACTTGCCATACTCGATTCACCCTAGAAACACCAAGATGTATTTGGATTTGAAGGAACATTTCTTGTGGACAAGTATGAAGAAGGATATTGCCGAGTATGTAGTAGTATGTGATGTATGTCAGAGAGTTAATGCAGAGCATCAGAAGCCAGCCGGATTATTACAGTCTATGCCGATACCAGATTGGAACTGGGATAAACTTGGTATGGACTTTATCACCGGATTACCCAGGACCCGATCAGGATATGATTCTATCTGGGTAGTAGTTGATCGCTTGACCAAGTTAGCTCACTTTATCCCAGTGAAATCGGGAAGTTGGCCAAGATATATATGACCTGGATCGTATGTCTTCATGGAGTTCCAAGGACCATCGTATCAGACAGAGGGACACAGTTTACCTCGAAATTTTGGAATCAGCTGCACAGACTTTGGTTACTAGGCTGGAGTTCAGTACAACCTTTCATCCGCAGACAGATGGTTAGACCGAGAGAGTCAATCAGATTCTGGAGGACATGTTGAGAGCGTGTGCCCTAGACTTTGGATCTAGTTGGGATGACAATTTACCTTACGCAGAGTTCTCATACAACAACAGTTATCAGGCTAGTTTGAAGATGGCCCCTTTTGAAGCCTTGTATGGAAGGAGATGCAGGACACCGTTAATGTGGGATGAAGTTGGAGACCGTCAGTTATTTGGACCAGATTTGATCAAAGAGTCCGAAGAGAAAGTTAAGTTGATTCGTGATAGACTGAAGGTAGCTCAGTACAGGTAGAAGAGTTATGCCGATACTAAACGCAAGGAGGTAGTCTATGAAATTCGAGACAGAGCATATCTTCATGTGTCACCACTCCAAGGAGTTAAACGATTTGGAGTTAAGGGAAAGTTAGCCCCGAGATTTGTAGGACCATACCGAGTTCTGGAACGTATGGGAGAGGTTGCCTACAAGTTGGAGTTACCTGAAGGATTGTCAGGAGTTCATGATGTGTTTAATGTTTCCCAGTTGAAGAAGTGCCATGCGGAGATGGACGATATTCCTCTAAGAGACACAATGCCCCTAGAAGCAATTCAGTTGGAGAGTGATCTGACCTACGAGGAGAAACTCGTCAAGATTCTTGAGTTTGCCAGCCGAGTGACACGAAGCAAGGTTATCAAGTTTTGCAAGGTTCAGTGGAGCGACCACACCGAGGATGAAGCCACCTGGGAGCGAGAAGAAGACCTACGGAAAGACCACCCACACCTATTTTCTAGCCAACCCGAATCTCGAGGGCGAGATTCGTTTTAAGGGGGGTAGGTTTGTAACATCCCGATTTTCAATTTGGATGTTATACATAGGTCATCATATGCATATCATATTTTATTTGCATTGTTGGTTGAGATCCTAGAAATCTTAAGCAGCTCAAGGACCCAAGGAGAGAGTTGGGGGATTTCACAAATTTTCATGTTTGAATTTTCTCAAATTTGAAAAGAGGATCAATTTGGTTTTAATATTTTTCTCTCCAACTATTTCCAATATTTAAATTAAAAGAGAGAAGATAATATGACTTCTTCAAAAGAGAACGAATATTGGAGAAGAAAACTTAAATTCAAATTTATATTTTATTTGGATTTTATTTGCTATTTTATTTGAATTAGAAGAAAAAATATGCATTTCTGAAAATTGCATTTTAGGCCAGAAAAATGTTCACTTTGTTCTAAATAATAGGTTTAGACGGTGAAAATTGTTTTTTTGGCATATTTTAGCATTGTTTCATATTTTTGTAGGCTTTTTCTTCTGGCGAAATTATTATTAAAAAAAAACTTTTCCCGCCCGACTCGGCTGAAGCCTAGCCGAGCAGGCCGGCACGCATGCGCGCCGCCTCCCTCCCGCGCAGAGCCCTGCCGCCGCACGGACGCCCAAGGGAGTCCGAGCCCGACTCCACCCCGCGCAGCCCCTTCCCCAAGGCACCGCCGCCCCCCGCCTTTAAATACCACTGCCCCCGCCCCCTCCTCTCCACCTCGCCCCACCGCAGCCGCCGCTAGCCACCGCCGCTGCCGCAGCTCACGCCCGCGCCGCTAGCCGCCCGCTGTCGCTGCTGCTGCCGCGCCGCCGCCCTGCCTAGCCCGCGCCGGAGCCGCCGTTGACCGCCGCCGCTGTCGTAATGGTAAAAGTGATCTTGGTTTGCCTTGGTTTTCTCCGGTTTATTTTTTTATGGTTTTGTCGGTTGGTTTAGATTGGTTTTTTTTGTTCCGCTAATTAGCGAATGTTCGTTCGAACGTCTCTGTTAGCGAATGTATTCGTTCGTTTGTCCCTGAGAGCGAACATTCGTTCGATAGCCTTTTATTTTTATTTTATTTTCGACCAGGGACCTATCCGCGATTATTTTTTATCGCAGATTAGCCCCTGAACTTCAAACCTTCGCCACTTTTTGCTCATTCATCCAAATCCAGTGAAACCAATGCCAAAATCTTTGTCTTGTTCCCCTCTTTCTAGATAATCAACATGAACATGGTTTTGACAATTTAAAGTTTGGTTGCAAGCGGATTTGATTTCGAACTTCTTTTGATCATAGTTTGAGTTTCGTAGCTCTGATTTGATTGATTCTTTTTGCAAATCAAAGCTCTTCAGTTGAACTATCAGTTTGGATTTTTTTTATTTGAGTTTTACCCTTGCATCTATTGCTTGATTGATCATGTATGCTATTGTTTGTTTACAAATAGAGTTTCTGAAGTGCGAAGCATGCTACTACGAATCACTAGGGTTTTCAGATCGTTAGCAAGGCAAGTAACACTTTGATCATACCCCTTATTACCCAATTTTTATGCATTAGGTCAATCCTAAAACACTGCATGGTTAGGACTTGATTACTTGTGGGTACTGGGAAGTAGTGATGAGGTAGTACCTATTTCCTTTAATTTCAAACCATGGGAGTTACTTCTACGTTATGCTTATACTGCTATGCTATGCTCGTAGACGTGGTTTGGTTCGAGTGATCCATGATAGATGTGAGAGTTTTAATTAATGATTAAACTTAAGGTGGCTACTTTAATACACATCTGGGTGGATTGGTTGAGGCACCCTGGAGCACCCAGTGATTGTTTGGGCACCTGGAACAATCCAGTGTTGTCCTAGGATATCCCAGAGTACCCGTGTGATCATGCTTCGGTTTGCCACCCAGGCTCAAAGGGATCATAAGATTATTCATGCTGGAAACTTCCGTGTGCAGCTACAAGCCATTATGGGCTCTGGCATAGTTAGTTTGTGTGACCTCTTTCAGTGGTAGGCTAGCAGATGTAGGGGATGTAGGTGGTACAGTCTACCCAGAGTAAAGAGTTAATACTTCTGAATGACTATGTCTCAGTCATCCCTTTTTCAAACACCATGTAGTGCGAGAAATCTAACAGAGGAGATCGAGTCTTGTGGGGAAAAGTGCGCAAACCTCTTCGTAGTGTATAAACTAATCATGGTTAGCTGTGTCCCCGGTTATGGACATCTTGAGTATATGGTACATGAATTATCGATTTGATCTCATCACTCTATTAATTAATTTGTTAGTTTGATGATTATTAATTTGGGATTGAGTAGGAGGAACCTTCTCAATGTTTTCAACAAACTTTGTAGTTAAACAAAATATATTCCTTTGTTGTAGGAAAAAACTAGCTTTCTACAAAAATAATCATAGAGCATCCACTAGCCATATATGCATATAGTTATAGCTGTTACTTGTTCATTGTTTTATAGTGTTATATTACTAGCATATTCCATGTGCTGACCTACACAGGCTGCAACGTATTATGTTGAAGAGTTTTCAGACGAAGAGTAAGGTGCGCTAGGTCGTTGTCATGCACTCAGCTATGCCGTTGGAGTTGATGGACTCATTTTACCTTCGAAGCTTCCGTTGTTATCTTCATTAGATGGCCTTCTGCCCTATTATTCTAATAACTACTCTCTTTTGAGATATTCGATGTAATAAGTGTGTGATTGAACTCTGTTATAAATCCTTCAAGTACTGTGTGTGTCAGCATTACCGATCTAGGGATGACACTTATACACAGAGATTTGACCGTTTGAGGTCGGATCGCTGTAGCTAAGCACGTCCCCATTGCAAGAAAAACCAATCTGGTTGGACAAACCAAACCGATAATTCGAAGATACTTGCAAAGATATTAAATCTTGCATATAAGAATTCAAAGGAGATTCCAATAATATTCATATATAAGCTGATCATAAATCCACAATGCATCGGATCTCGGCAAACACACCGCAAATAAGTATTACATCGAATAGTTCTCAAAGAACATCGAGGAGAACATGGTATTGAGAATCAAAGAGAGAGAATTGTGGATTATTTGAGAACATGGTATAGATCCGTAGGTCTGTGGTAAACTACTCATGCTTCATCGGAGAAGCAATGGTGTTGATGTAGAAGCCCTCCGTGAATGAATCCCCCTCCGGCAGGACACCGGAAAAGGCCCCTAGATGGGATCTCACGAGTACAGAAGGTTGCAGCGGTGGAAAAGTGGTTTTGTGGCTCCCCTGGAAGGTTTTGGGTTATTTGAGAATGTATAGGTGGAAGAAATAGGTCGGTGGAGTCACGAGGGGCCCACAAGGGTGGGGGGCGCTCCCTCCGTCCTTGTGGATGCCTTGTGGCTTCCCCGACATCTACTCCAAGTCCTTTGGATGTCTTCTAGTCCAAGAAAAATCCTCGCGAAAGTTTCATTCCGTTTGGACTCCGTTGGGTATTCCTTTTTTGCGAAACTCTAAAACAAGGAAAAAAACAGAAACTGGCACTAGGCTCTTGGTTAATAGGTTAGTCCTAAAAATCATATAAAATGGCATATTAATGCATATAAAACATCCAAAACAGATAATATAATAGCATGGAACAATAAAAAATTATGGATAAGTTGGAGACGTATCAGGCATCCCCAAGCTTTATTCCTGCTCGTCCTCGAGTAGGTAAATGATAAAAACAAAATTTTTGATGTAGAATGCTATCTAACATATTTATCCATGTAATTCCCTTTATTGTGGCATGAATGTTCAGATTCTTATGATTCAAAACAAAATTTTAATATTGACATAAAAACAATAATACTTTTCAAGCATACTAACAAAATAATTATGTCTTCTCAAAATAACATGGCCAAAGAAAGCTTATCCCTACAAAATCATATAGTCTAGCTATGCTCCTTCTTCATCACACAAAATACTCAAATCATGCACAACCCCGATGACAAGCCAAGCAACTGTTTCATACTTTTGATGTTCTCAAACTTTTTCAACTTTCACGCAATACATGAGCGTGAGCCATGGACATAGCACTATAGGTAGAATAGAAGGTGGTTGTGGAGAAGACAAAAAGAAGGAGATAGTCTCACATCAACTAGGCATATCAACGGGCTATGGAGATGCCCATCAATAGATATCAATGTGAGTGAGTAGGTATTGCCATGCAACGGATGCACTAGAGCTATAAGTTTATGAAAGTTCAAAAATAAAACTAAGTGGGTGTGCACCCAACTTGCTTGCTCATGAAGACCTAGGGCATTTTGTGGAGGCCCATCATTGGAATACACAAGCCAAGTTCTATAATGAAAAATTCCCACTGGTATATGAAAGTGACAATATAGGAGACTCTCTATCATTGTCCCTTCTCTTTTTCTCTCTCATTTTTTGGGCCTTCTCTTTTTTGGCCTTTCTCTTTTTTTTATTTCCTCAGATGGGACAATGCTCTAATAATGAAGTTCATCACACTTTTATTTACTTACAACTCGAAAATTAAAAATCGATACTAGAACAAAATATGACTCTATGTGTACCGGGATGTGCAATGAATAAAGAGTGACATGTATAAAAAATATGATGAATGGTGGCTTTGCCACAAATACCATGTCAAGCACATGATCATGCATAACAATATGACAATGATGGAGCATGTCATAATAAATGAGATGGTGGAAAGTTGCATGGCAATATATCTCGGAATGGCTATGGAATTGCCATAATAGGTAGGTATGGTGGCTGTTTTGAGGAAGGTATATGGTGGGTTTATGGTACCGGCGAAAGTTGCGCGGTACTAGAGAGGCTAGCAATGTCGGAAAGGTGAGAGTACGTATAATCCATGGACTCAACATTAGTCATAAAGAACTATCACGCCCAATATGTGATCCTATCCGAGAGGAACTCGAAGGTCCCACCAAGGATAGAGCCGCATATTGAAACGCTTTTGCAAGGTGGATATCATTAAATCGTACCATTACATGATAGTTGGGGATACATACAAAGACATACAAATGCCACAAGAATACATCAATACATCATACATGAGAACAACATCCGACTACGGATGAAACACAAACAGAAACTCAAACAACATCCACCCTGCTAGCCTAGGCTGCCGACCAGGAACCTAACCCCTAATCGAAGAAGAAGCAGCAGTAATCGAAAACAATCAAGCATCGCTCTCACGTCAGATCATCGCATTTCCTGTACCTGCAACTGTGGTTGTAGTAATCTGTGAGCCACAAGGACTCTGCAATCCCATTACCATGGGTATCAAGACTAGCAAAGCTTAATAGGTATGGAAAGGATAAATTGTGAGGTTGCAGCAAGCGACTAAGCATGTATGGTGGCTAACTTACGAGTACCAGAATAAGGTGAGAAACTATGCAAATTATCACAACTAGTAATGATCAATAAGTGATCCTGAACTACTTACGTTCAAACATAACCCCACCGTGTTCTCTTCTCAAATCACTCGGAAAGAGACCATCACGGTTAAGCACGCGGTTGGTGCATTTTATTTTGGGTCTGGTGTCAAGTTCTCTACAACAGGATATTAAAAATTCCCATCTACCACATAAACGCGGACACGGCTCTTGAAAGTTTAAACCCTGTAGGGGTGTCCCAACATAGCCCATGACAAGCTCACGATCCGTGGAGACAATCCTCCATCGCGGGACATCCGATCAAACTCAGGATCCCGGCGCACAAGACATTTCGATAATGGTAAAACCAAACCAACAGGACCTCCCGACGTGCCGACACCCTGATAGTAGCCACGCGTATCTCGTCTCAGGCCATGATCGGATAAGCTAAGCATACAAGAACCAGAGGAGCACTGGCCCGGGGGTTGATTAAGAATCCTCGGGGTACGGAAAGTCCCTGTGCAAGTTTTAGTTGTTATTAGGAAAATGGTAAAACCCATGTTCGGCCTTGCTGGAAGAGTTTTATTCAAAGCGGACTGTCAAGAGGGGCCCATAAACCCTCACCATGTTAGGGACGCAAAATCAAGGAACATAACACTAGTATGACGGAAACCAAGGTGGCAAGAGTGGAACAAAACACCAGGCAAAGGCCGATCCTTCCACCCTTTACCAAGTATATAGATGCATTAATTAAATAAGAGATATTGTTATATCCCAAGAAATCCATGATATCCATGTCCCAACATGGAACAACCTGCAAGTGCACCTGCAACTAACAACGCTATAAGAGAGGCTGAGCAAAGTGGTAACTTAGCCAAACAACGATTTGCTGGGAGCGTGAAAATGTTAGAGGCTGTCATAGCAATTCGTGAGGCCTGATAAACAAGTGGTAGGTAGTGCGACATAGCGATAGCATCGAGACAACTAGCAAAGCAAATATAGTAGTGAGATCCAGGGTAATGATCATCTTGCCTGAAATTCCGCTAGGAAGAAGAAGAAGTCCATGAACAAGATGAACGGGTGTAGTCGAACGAATCCTCACAATCGCAACGTTACCGGAGCTATCGATAAGAAGCAACACCGGAAAGAAGCAAACAACATGGCAAACACACAACACATAACATGGCATGATGCTCATCCAAGTATGATGCATGACAAGTTTGCACGATGCTACTCATGGAAAGAGAGGATGCATACAAGAACCCCACATCAAGGAAAGTTTAAATGAGGCCGGAATCAACATACAACAATTCCGGAAAGTCCCCATATGCAAATTTCGAATTTGGTCCAGATCTGAATAACACATTATGTTGAAGTTGTTAAACAGCAAGTTAAAATGCACCATGATGATCTACACGTTTTTCTAGTCAAGTTACATATAAAGTTCGTTTAATTCAGAGCTACGGCCTAGAAGATATGAGCAACACAAGTTAAACATGGCATTGATGCAAAATGCATACAAATATCAACCAGATATACTCAAATTAAGGATGCAAGATGACATGATGAAACTACATGCAAGACTAAGGAAGTTTCATATAGAGCATGCTCAAACGGAGCCACGGTTCAACACATACACATGAAACAAGTTTAAAGGACAAGTTGTCCAAAACAGCAACTAGGCATCTTACAAGTATCATAACAACATGCTACAAGAACAAGATAGGCACAACCAGGACATGCACTTAAAGTAGAGGTTACATACTTCAATTATCGTCAAGGTTCAGGTTCATAGACATCAAGATTAAACAAATATGATGAATGCAACAAGCAACTTTATAACACAGATTAGGACTTTGTGAAAAACTGGGCACATACATGAGTAGAGTTAATATGATGGCATGTTGGAGGCATGAAACAAAAATGCTACATTGCAAGATCATGGCAAACGAAAGCATGGAATTAAAGTAGAGGCTAAACATGGCTACTCAGCTACAACTATAAACCACTAAAACATGCTCAAAATATCATTGCAAGATTGCAAATGATAACAGATTCTTAGACAGTGAAATAAACTGATCATGGCAGAAAAAGCGACAAGTAGGCATGTTTGCATGCTTGTGCAGCTCATCTCAAAGAATATCATGGCGTGTGAATATTACAAACAGAAATAAGACATGTTTGTGCAGCTACTCATGGCAATAACATTGTCATAGGATGCAGAAATCACTAGCTATTGACATGGAAAAAATGAACTTATTGATAACAGGTTGACATAAATATTATTTGGCAATTTTAGAGCATGGTAATAACAGGCTACAGTAGGCCATAAATGCAAACAAGGGCATGGAAGGATAGAGCATAACATAGACGTCAAAACATGATTACTGGACATCTCCAAAATATGCATAGATTCACTAGTAGCATCAAGTGAACATGGAAACATAATATAACAGATTCAGACTTTGCAGAAATCAGTCACTGAAATCAGCAACAGTAAATATCCTATTTTGCATTCTTGTGCTAGTCACCACAGGGCATATCAAAATGCATGGATTGCTCCACTCTAAAGATGGCATGAGTGTGCTCCAAAACATGTTATGATAATTTCCAACTGATTATATCATTTAGCACTTCTGCAACGGGGATTATGGCAATAAGATGAACATTAATATGAATACAAATGCAACCATCATGTGGAGCATCAACAGATGAACAAATTCACATAAGGATCTGCTCCATCAGGCAAGCAAGCACAAAGTTATGACATCTCTAACATGCACATGTGAAGTTGGATCACAGGGACTTAGAGGAAATATATACTCTCTGGAACTGGACAGGACGGTTCTGGGACAGAGCGGTACAGTGCCGCAAAGGCCGTTTGGTTCAGGGCTTGCGGCAACCCGGGACGGCGTCGTGCAGATCTGGGGGTCGAGGTCACACCGGCGATGAAATGCTCCGACGAGTAGGGGAGGTCGGGGATGGGCGCGGGGCAGCGGATCCGGGCAGCTCCTGCCCTGATCCGGCCAGAGGTGGGGCCGACGGTGAGCTGCGGGGCCGCAGCTGGTGATGCGGGTTGGGGCGAGGAGGTAAGTGAGCGGGGTGGCGGCGCTCGGCTCCGGCAGGCGAGGCGAGGCAACGGGGCGATGTGGGAGGACGACGGCGAGGCACGGCCGGAGGCGAGGTCCACGACGGAGGTGCGGGCGAGCGGCGCTCGGGGATGCGCTGGCGGCCTGGTGGAGGAGCGGGCCAGTCGGCGGTGGGGACACGCTGGCGGCCTTGCGGAGGAGCGAGCCAGCCGGCGGTGGGGACGGGGCTGCGCGGGCCCACGATGGGCTCCGCGGGCCGGGGCGGCTGTAGGCGCAAGGGGAAGAGGCGCGGGGCGACCTGGCACGGCCCGGTTGGCTGGGTGAGGTGGCGACACCTGATTGGCCGAGGGAGACGGCGGCGGGCGGCGGGGGGAGTGGGCAGGCATGGAAAACATGGCAGGAGTGGCGGCTGAAGCTAGGAGGAGGGGGTAGGGGCTAGGAATGCCCAAAATGGCAAGGGGGTTGTTTATATATGGAAAGGGGTTAGGGTTAGGGAGGATTTGGAGCCATTCGGAGCCATCCGAGCTAGATGGACTGTGCTAGAGGGTGTTGGGCTGAGAGGAGAGAATATAAGTGCATCCTGGCAACCGTTTCCGGAAACCGAAAACGTCTGATGTTTGACTCGCTATATTGCGGCTATACGTTTAACAGTTGGGCTATCAAACAGACTCCGAATGTGATGAAACTTGACAGGCAGTCTACCAACACTATAACAACACCACACGCCAACTTTCATCCCATTCCGATAACATTTTTATCCCACTTATAAAATAATATTTCGGAGGTGTCGCGGGTGCGGGCGAGTGTGTGTCCGGGCTCAGAACGGACAACGGAGAGAACTGGGAGACCCGGGAAGATGCAAGTTTTGAAAACATGCAGAAGAAATGCATATGATGACATGGCAAAGTGCAACACGCAAGCAGATGACATGGCAACAAAGACGAATAAACTGAAGACACCTAGTGCATCAGCCTCGGGGCGTTACAAGAACTCACATACTTATTGCAAAAATCTATTAGTCATCGAAGCAAAGTACTATGCGCATGCTCCTAGGGGTGTAGATTGGTAGAAAAATACCATCGCTCGTCCCCAACCGCCACTCATAAGGAAGACAATCAAAAAATATCTCATGCTCCAACTTCGTTACATAACGGTTCATCATAAGTGCATGCTACGGGACTCACAAACCTTAACACAAGTATTTCTCAAATTCACAACTACTTGCTAGCATGACTCTAATACCACCATCTTCATATCTCAAAACAATCATAAGGAATCGAACTTCTCATAATATTCAATGCACTTTATATCAAACGTTTTATTATATCCCTCTTGGATGCCTATCATATTAGGACTAATTTTATAACCAAAGAAAATTATCATGCTGTTTTTAAAGACTCCCAAAATAATATAAGTGAAGTACGAGACTTCATCAATTTCTATAAAATAAAACCACTGATGTGCTCTAAAAAGATATAAGTTAAGCACTAGAGCAAAATTGCCTAGCTCAAAAGATATAAGTGAAGCACATAGAGTATTCTAATAAATCACGATTCATGTGTGTCTCTTTCAAAAGGTGTGTACAACAAGAATGATTGTGAAAAACTAAAAAGCAAAGACTCAAATCATACAAGACGCTCCAAGCAAAACACATATCATGTGGTGAATAAAAATATAGCCTCAAGTAAAGTTACCGATAGATGAAGACGAAAGAGGGGATGCCTTCCCGGGGCATACCCAAGCCTAGGCTCTTGGCATCCTTGAATATTACCTTGGGGTGCCTTGGGAATCCCCAAGCTTAGGCTCTTGCCACTCCTTATTCCATAGTCCATCAAATCCTTACCCAAAACTTGAAAACCTCACAACACAAAACTTCAACAGAAAATCTCATAAGCTCCGTTAGTGTAAGAAAATAAATCACCACTTTTGGTACTGTTGTGAACTCATTCTTTATTATATTTGTGTAATATATGTTGTATTCCAACTTTTCCATGGTTCATACCCCCCGGTACTAGCCATAGATTCATCAAAATAAGCAAACAACACGTGAAAAACAGAATCTGTCAAAAATAGAACAGTTTGTAGCAATTTGGAGATTTAAAATACTTTCATAACTCCCAAAATCCTGAGAAATTAGGAGTCCTAGGAATTTTTTTATATTCATCTTCCTAAAAAATAATAAATATTTTATCGTGCTTCTATTAAAAATGAAAACTAATCCCCTGGGCGCAAAAGTTTTAGTTTTTCAGCAGGATCAAATCAACTATCACCGTAAGCTATCCCAAAGGTCTTACTGGACACAAACACTAATTAAAACATAAAACCACATCTAACCCGAGGCTAGATGAATTATTTGTTGCAAAACATGACCTAAAAAGAAAAAAAGAAAATAAAATTGGGTTGTCTCCCAACAAGCGCTATTGTTTAATGCCCTTAGCTAGGCATAAAACACGAATGTCTAAGTATTATCATCTTTGGCATGCAAACCTTCAGTTACACACTTATGATTCTTAGGAGATTCTTTGGTTTTATAAATGATCAAACTCCTAGGCAAGAAATCAAGAAATTCATTTGTGACAATAGGTTCTTTAAGAATATCGAGAAAATTGGGGTGAATACTAATTGATTTGAGATCTTCATTGTCTTTACTAGAAGATTCACCCTTATTCTTAGGAACATAAGTAAACTTGGCAATCTTGGTAGGAGGAAGGTTTTGAGTAGTTTTAACGGAGGAAAAAGCAGAACCCAAGTTGGTAATAATATCTTCTAGTTTGCCAATTCCAGTAGAATCTTGATCTATCCTTTCATTAACTATTGGTTCTTTTTCCCTAAGATTCTTTAAAGTAACTCCTACTTTAGATCTATATTGCATAATCTGATTATGAATCCTTTTATCCAAATTTTCAGTCAACTTAACAGTAGCAATTTTATTCCCAATAATATCAAGTCTTTGCATCTCATACTCCAAAGTTAAAATAGTTCCATTAATCAAAAGAGGTGGGGGGCCTAGCAAATCTATCATGGCATTATAAGAATCAAAAGTATGGCTCCCCAAGAAATTTCCTTCGGTAATGGTATCTAGAACATATCTATTCCAAGGAGTAACGCCCACATAAAAATTGTGAAGAAGAACAACAGTAGATCGCTTTCGAGTAGATCTATTTTGAGCATTGCAAATTCTATACCAAGCATCTTTTAAATTTTCTCCTTCCCTTTGTTTGAAATTGAGGACGTCATTATTGGGAGTGCTAACAAGGATAGTTGGACTAGCCATTGGAACTAAATGGGTGTTTAAACACACGAGCACACAAAAAGAAAACAAAGAAGACGAACAGAAGAGGGGCGAAGAAAAGGCGAATCTTTTCAAATATCGTTTTAGAAGTGGGGAGAGGAAAACGAGAGGTGAGTGGCAAATAATGTAATGAGAGGGATGAGAGTTTGTGATGGGTACTTGGTATGTCTTGGCTTTGCGTAGATCTCCCCGGCAACGGCGCCAGAAATTCATCCTGCTACCTCTTCAGCTTGCGTTGGTTTTCCCTTGAAGAGGAAACGGTGATGCAGCAAAGTAGAGTAAGTATTTCCCTCAGATTTTGAGAACCATGGTATTGATCCAGTAGGAGACAACGCAACAAGCCACCGAATACCTCCACAAAAGAACACCAACTTGCACCCAACGCGACAAAGGGGTTGTCAATCCCTTCATAGTTATTTGCAAAGTGAGATCTGATATAGATGGATAAACGGTAAAGTAATATTTTTGGTTTATAGATCGGAAAGTAAGAGATTGCAAAGAAAGTAAATCGGAAACTAAAATCGTAGATCGGAAACTTAAATGATGGAAAATAGATGATTATATGATGGAAAATAGACCCGGGGAGCATAGGTTTCACTAGAGGCTTCTCTCATGATAGAAAATATTATGGTGGGTGAACAAATTACTACCGAGCAATTTATAGAAAAATGCAAAGTTATGACGATATCTAAGGCAATGATCATTAATATAGGCACCACGTCCATGTCAAGTAGACCGAAATGATTCTGCATCTACTACTATTACTCCACACGTCGACCGACTCCTACCTGCATCTAGAGTATTAAGTTCATAAGAACAGAGTAACGCATTAAGTAAGATGACATGATTTAGCAGAAATAAAATTAACTCATGCAATATGATGAAAACCCCATCTTGTTACCCTCGATGGCAACAATACAATACGTGTCGGTTCCCCTTCTGTCACTAGGATCGTGCACCATAAGATTGAACCCAAAGCTAAACACTTCTCCCATTGCAAGAAAAATCAATCAAGTTGGCCAAACCAAATCGATAATTCAAAGAGACTTGCAAAGATATCAAATCATGCATACAAGAATTTATAGGAGATTCAAATAATATTCATAGATAAGCTGATCATAAATCCACAGTTCATCGGATCTCGGCAAACACACTGCAAAAAAGTATTACATCGAATAGATCTCCAAGAACATCGAGGAGAACATGGTATTGTGAATCAAAGAGAGAGAAGAAGCCATCTAGCTACTAGCTATGTATCCGCAGGTCTGTGGTAAACTACTCACGCTTCATCAGAGAGGCAATGGTGTTGATGTAGAAGCCCTTTGTGATCGAATCCACCTCCGGCAGGATGCCGGAAAAGGCCCCTAACTGGGATCTCATGGGTATAGAAGGTTACGACAGTGGAAAAGTGGTTTCATGGCACTCCTGGAAGGTTTTGGGGTATTTTAGAATATATAGGTGGAAGAAATAGGTCGGTGGAGCCACGAGGGGCCCACAAGGGTGGGGAGAGCGCCCTACCCCCTAGGCGCGCCCTCCATCCTTGTGGATGCCTTGTGGCTTCCCTGGCGTGTACTCCAAGTCCTCTCGATGTCTTCCGGTCCAAGAAAAATCATCATGAAAGTTTCGTTCCGTTTGGACTGTGTTTGGTATTCCTTTTCTGCGAAACTCTAAAACAAGGAAAAAACAGAAACTGACACTGGGCTCTAGGTTAATAGGTTAGTCCCAAAAATCATATAGCATAGCATATTAGTGAATATAAAACATCCAAAACAGATAATATAATAGCATGAAACAATCAAAAATTATAGATATGTTGGAGACGTATCAGTAGAGCGCATAATTAATTATCGCACTCGAGTGTCAATCATCACCCTTCTGTCTAACTTTGACCTCATCACCCATGGGTAAACTTATGACCGAAGTAATTCCACACATTTCGTTTTTACAAAGCTTTTTGCCAATAAACACCCACGATTTGTCCCTCTTCTAGACGACGAAGAATTAATTATCGCACTTGAGGGTCCATCATCACCCTTCTGTGTAACTTTGACCTCATCACCCATGGGTAAACTTATGGCCAAAGTCACTCCACACACTTTGTTTTTACAAAGCTTTTTGCCAATAAACGCCCATGATTTCTTCCTCTTCTAGCCGACGCATAGCCAAACTAGCCGGGCAGGAAGCTTGCGCGGTAGCGCTGGAACATGCTCACCGACGATATAGTTGGTGCCTCTTCGATCCCATGCGTGGTCAAACGAAACACGTGCGGTGCGGTGTTGTCAAGCGTGCACTGGAATACTCCGCTATGAATGTCCTGACAAGACGTGATGATTACAGGCCAGCCGACCCCCATTTATTACACGACCATTTAACCCTTGTGTCTCTTCAACCTTCGATCGCGCCCCACCATTGCGAGAAGCACACCCACCATGACAAATTCTTAGAGGGTATCCTACGCGGCTCTAATGGCACTCCAAGCGGCTGCCGACGATGAGCAGCAGATTATATCCTTTGGTCGGACTGTTGGACTATGAAGATACAAGATTGAAGACTTCGTCCCTTGTCCGGGTGGGACACTCCTTTGTGTGGAAGGCAAGCTTGGCAATACGGATATGTAGATCTCCTCCCTTGTAACCGAATCTGTGTAACCCTAGCCCTCTCTGGTGTCTATATAAACAGGAGGGTTTAGTCCATAGGGCAACAACAATCATAATCATAGGCTAGCTTCTAGGGTTTAGCCTCTACGATCTCGTGGTAGATCAACTCTTGTAATAATCATATCATCAAGATAAATCAAGCAGGAAGTAGGGTATTACCTCCATCGAGAGGGACCGAACCTGGGTAAACATTGTGTCCCCTGCCTCCTGTTACCATCCGCCTTAGATGCATAGTTCGGGACCCCCTACCCAAGATCCGCCGGTTTTGACACCGACAGACACCCATAGAAGGTTTAGGGAGCTCTTAGTGGTGTACATCAACAACCCGGTCTGGGTGGAGCACTCCATCCACATCATGGAGTTGTTGCTTGCCAAGGAGAAGTACAAGGTGGTCGGTTTCGACCTCGAGTACACCCGCGCTCGAGCCGGGTCTCGTCCTGAGGTCACCGTCGCCCAGATGTGCGTGCACAACCACGTTCTCGTCTACCACTACTGCCTGGCCAGAAGGCCTTTCTAGTGTTTCGCCAGGATTGTCAACAACCCCCACTACATGTTCTCTACGGTGGACATCACCAACAATGTAAAGATGCTCAAGAATTTAGGCATCGCTTGCCAGAATCTTGTCGACATCCACGACCAATACAAGATCTAGGGCAGCAAGGAGCATGAGAAGGACTCACTGGTTCACCTCGCCGAGTCCATCATCGACCCTTACTACAGAGACATGAAGGATTCCTGCAACAAGGCCAAGCATGCCTGGCACTCGACCTGGATGAGGAAACTCGACAAAGCTCATGTTGTGTACGCGGCCAAGGAGGCGTACACGAGCTACGACATGTATAGGAGGATCGTTGACATGAGGAAGTGCCTCCTTCCCCAAAACGTCCAGGGATCCAGCCGGTAGGAGAGCAATGGCAAGCGTCGTCGCAACAATAAGTATATGATTAGATCCTCGTTTCTCCAATTTTAGTATGCATGTAATTTCTTACTTTGGTGTGTGGAAATGTTATGTGTGTAGTCACTTGTGTAATTATATGCTTAATTTGGTTTTGCTATGCTGTCTTTTTAAGTATATATGTTGATGCTCTGTAGAGAGCAAATCACATCGCACACGGATAAAACAATGGAACCCGTCAGTGATGATTTCATCAATCATTGACAATTGTATACCAGCAATCATTTTCTCACAACACACACGGCTTGTTAATAGGAATCGTCTGTGTTGTTATCGGTCTTCCCACACATTTCCGATTACAGATCTATTTACCGTGTATCACACACATCTTGTTAAGTTGAACCATTTTTGTTCTCTTGGCTCAACAAAAACAGTTCATCCCAGTGAACTGTATGCCGTATATCGCACACACCTTCATTTGGCTGCCCGTTTCTGTTGTTCCACCTCATCACAAACAGTTCATCCGAGTGAACCATATGCTGTATATCGCACACACCTTCATTTGGCTGCTCATTTCTTTTGTTTTGCCTCGTCCCAAACAGTTCATTGAACTCAACCTTATACCCCTCATCGCACACGCAACTAAAATATGAACCGTGTCCGATGTATCCTTCATCGCAAAACTTTTGCACCTTTTTTGATGTTTTTTTACACCACCGTTTGTGATTATTGCATCACACATAGTTTTGTCGAAGAGTCACTGATCGTAGTGTCGTGTTAGCAACATCCTGCAGTAGTGCCTTAATAGCAATGATACATGCGTGTCTTGCTGCCCCTTCTGTCACTGGGAAAGAAAACCGCAATATCGAACCCATCACAAAGCACCTCTTCCCATGGCAAGAAAAATCAATCTAGTTGGCCTAACTGAACCAAAGATTCCAAGAGGAAATACGAGGCTATAAATAATCATGCATATAAGAGATCAAAGAAGACTCAAATAAAATTCATGGATATAGATCTGATCATAAACTCAAAGTTCATCGGATCCCAACAAACACACTGCAAAAAAGAGTTACATCAAATAGATCTCTAAGAGACCATTGTATTGAGAATCAAAAAGAGATAAGAAGCCATCTAGCTACTGCCTACGGACACGTAGGTCTATGGTGGACTACTCACGCATCATCGGAGAGGCCCAATGAGGATGATGAACCCCCCCCCCCCCCCCCCCCCCCCCCCCCCGTGATGGTGTTAGATTGGATCTCGTGGTTCTCGAACTTGCGGAGGCTAGAATTGTGTTTCGTCAAGTCCCCTAGGGTTTCTGGAATATAGAGGCGGTGCAGGGGGCTCCGTGGGGGGGCACAACCCCCTTGGGCGCCCTGGTGGGTTGTGCTCCCCACGGGCCTCACCTCTGGTACTTCTTTGGCCCACTAGGTGTCTTCTAGTCAAGAAAAAATTTCCAAAAAGTTTCGTTGCATTTGGACTCCGTTTGGTATTGATATTCTGTGAAGTAAAAAAACAAGCAAAAAACGACAACTTGCACTAGGATCTATGTCAATAGGTTAGTCTCGAAAAATGATATAAAGTTGCTATAAAATGATTGTAAAACATCCTAGAATGATAGTATAACAGCATGGAACAATCAAAAATTATAGATACGTTGGAGACGTATCATTACTATCATTACCTCTAATGTGCTTGCTTCAGTTCGAGTCAAGAAGATAAACTTATGCATCAGTTAAGGTAGCTTGATCAGTTCATATAAGGTTCATCAAGTCATATGTTGACATTACTAATAGTACATGTCTTTTAGATGCATCAATTCGAATGAGGAAGACTGTTGTTGAAAAATTAAATACACCTGTTACACAGTAAGTTCAGTGATACAAAAACTGGGAGTACTTCTAATGTAGATGCAACAGTTTTATATATGCCTATTTTTCCCAAGTTCATTGTTCATGTTACCAGTAGTACACCAAATGTGCATGCATCAGTTATACAAAAAAACATAGGAAAAAACATTTGCATCTCTTCATTAACCCATAGCGACGCATCACTACTAACAGTACATCAGTGCTAACATGTCCATCCATCAGTTCGACTGAAAGTACATAAGAGAAAATAAACACAAAGTTTAATAACGCCCAACGATGCAAGTTCAATTTATAGGTTACCTTCAGTACAAGACATGCTACCATTATTTCTAGGGGAAAAGCTAGAAATATTAATCATAAAAGTGTTGAATGTCATTGCAGAAACATGCAAGGCAGCACCTGGTTGGGTAACACCAGAAATGGCCCCCTGATACTTCAATTATACAGGAAGATTTGAAGCTACTCCAGAATCATCGAAAGCATGGCCTCGTTCTTCTCCGCAGCAAACACCACTTACTGGGCACACAAGCTTTGCCAATGCCGGGGTGCAACAAGGTCCACAATGTCCCCAACAACAAATGTTTTCCTTCCCTGGCGCATGTAGAAAGGGAAGGACGCACAGTCCTCCACCAGTCTCTCCATCAACAACAATCATCTGTGCTACAAAAGCGGTTGCGACGAGAAGACCATGCGAAAGAGACTGGAATGCTCACCAATCTAGCAGGGTACAACGTAGCAGATATGAGCCATATAGACAGGAGCCACCTCACAACACATCTGAGCAATGACGATCATACAATGAGAGATGGAGAGCTTCATCAACATTGCTCCCTCCAATAGATGCACTATTGCATGTGTCGAGGGTGACACTAACACTGTTGGGAAACATAGTAGAAAGCAAAAAAATCTCCCTACGATCACCCAATAACAATACAAAGATGCATAACGGGTTGTGATCAACGATCATTACCGACTCTGAGAGTGCAGCTGGAGTAGACGAGTCTGTGTAGATCATACTTGGAGTCCCTTGAACGTCGATGACGATCCCGTGAACCGCCCTTGAATGATCCCTCGAACAGAAGACCGAAAGTACATCCTCTCTACTTGGTTGCAAGCGTACGGTCTTCATAATCGAGCAGCGCTTCACGATCGAGAGCTAGTCGTCACCAGAGATTTAGAGGGAGGATATTAGAACCATATTGGGCTTCTAATTATGAGGATTCAAGGTGGCTAGGGCTATCTCTAATTATACAACTAGTACCAACTAGAACTAGTACTAGATGAACTAGAGGAGGCTCCAAAACATGTGTCTCCACATTGTGGAAATCCTCTAGTATATATAGGTTAGAGGGGAGGGAGAGGACTTCCACCAAGGGGGGAAAGTCCCCCTTGGGGTGCCAGCTAAAGGGGGACGAGTAGGACCCTCCCCTTGTCCAATTTGCCCCCCCCCCCCTATAAGGAAAGGGGGCGCCTTCCTACTTGGGCCCTTGTGGCCAGAGCTTCCCTCCACCTCTTGGCCTTTTAAGGCCCATTGATATTTAAATTAAATATGAAATATTCTAAACATTTTCAGATCATTATATATATATATTAACATCCCTGAAAACATTTTCCACATATATATAATTAACCGATAATACCCGGTATTACCCGATATTCACCGTAACCATTTCGGTGACCATGAAGCGCTTCCGGAACCTTCCATAACTATTCCAGATATTAATGAAACAATTGCACCAATATATTCTCATCACTCCTGTCCTACTAACACTCATAAGATCATGATTACCTTAAGCTTGTAACCCCGTAGGTTCGGTAAATCATAGACATGAATGAAACCCCTTTGTACAATGACTGATAGCGGAACCGTGGACATCCATATCGGTCCCTATGATTACACAAATAATATTCGAGTGAACCTTGGCTGTCATGTGATGTTGCCTTTGCTTCATGATACTTTACAAAACCCGGTGTGCATCAGTATCCTCCTGAGTCATCACCATGCTCACTATACCGTTGCTCCCACTACCGGTTTTGTTCTTCCTTCTTGTTAACATGTTCCGGCATCCCCGTGAGAAAGTCACATGTGTCTAGCCAGACGATAATGGATGCTGTCACACTAGGAGGGCCCAAAGAATATATCTCCATCGTTGGAGGAGCAAATCCTACTCTCGAGTTGTTCGGTCACTTGTCAAACTTTCCGGTGAACCTCAAAGTTGTCGTTATGATCACCTTGTTACAGGTGATGCTTGAGCAACCCCAAAGGCCACCATCATGAAGGAAGTAACTGAGACACTCTTATGGTCTGAGGAACTTTTAGAACACATGTAACACTCCGGGTTATAACAAATGATATTAGACAATACGATCACAAAGTATAACATACAAGTTTGGGTCGATTCAATATGATCATTCTTCTAACATCATACCCTCAATGTTGTTTTAGGACTATCATTACACTCAATGGTATACTAAGATCGGAATAACTTGATCACCAACAAAACTTGAGCCAGTCCTAGAGGTTGCATCTGGAACCTATAGTTTTATCGTTTATCATTCCACACGTGCATATGAGTTTTCCATTGAATCGCATATTACAGAATCATTGCAGTTATAGCATGAAATATAAACTCATAATTATGAATGACGGAAATATAACGGTACAATATTATTGCCTCTAGGGCATATTTCTAACAAACACCACCCGCGCCCATACACGAGGGTGAACAGTAAACACCAGAAGCAGCATAGACCTATATATGCACATGTAAGTACTGAATGAGACCTAGATTAGGGGGTTCTCTGGCTGCTGACTTATCTCTCATGGGCTGGACAGGTGGGCCATGCTACAGCTGCTGAAAGACCGGACTATGAGGCGGCTTTGTATCCAGACAGGAGATCTTTGGTGCCTTAGCGCATACTCCAAGTCAAGATAGATGATTCTGCTTGTCTATTCTTTCCTTGTAACCGACTATGTGCAACCCTAATACCCCTGGTGTCTATATAAACCGGAGGGTTTAGTTCGTAGATGCTAGAACAATCATCATCCTACTCACCTAGGGTTTAGTTCATCTGATATCATGGTAGATCGACTATGTAATCATCCTATTCACTTCAATATAATCGAGGAGGACGTAGGGTTTTACCTCTTTGAGAGGGCCCGAACCTGGGTAAACATCGCCTCCTTCGTCCCTTGTTACCCAATGATTCAAGATCCAAAGCTCGGGGCCCCCTACCCGAGATCCGCCAGTTTTGATACCGACATTGGTGCTTTCATTGATAGTTCCGCTGTTGGATTTCCAGTGGATCAATGGCTCGCCTAACCATTGGAGGTGGCATCTGTATGGGGAACGCCTTCGCCCTTGGCCAGAATTTCACGTCTGGCACTATCATGCTGCACGCCGACCCAACTAGCCGCCTCGGTCAGGTGAAAGCACAAGTGCTCCTTGGGTTATTTTGGTAATTAATGTCAACATATCTCTTGTTGGACTAATACTTTTATCTAGTATATTTCAGAGAGTTCAACAAAGGCGTGGCATGGACAAGAGGATGTGGAACCCCTTCAAGATGCTAAGGACAAACATTGGCAAAAGCTCAAGACTCTGCATTATCATTTTAGTGGTCCAAGATCACATTCAGTCCATAGGAAAAGCCAATACTATTAAAAGGGGATGAGGTGTTGCTTAATGGCTTGCTTGCTCAAAGTGCTTAATCATATGCTCCAAAGACCCCAACCACTTTCTCATTTCCACATATGTCCCAAACCTAAAGTCAAACTCAGCCCCTCTGGTTTGATCTATCCGGCGCCACCGAGTTCGTTTGACATAGCCACTGCCAGAAACCCTAATCAGGTTCGGTCTCACTGATGGGATTTTGGTCTCATCGAGATGGGCTTGCAAACTCTCTATTGCCTGTTGCAATTATCTCGGTCCCACCGAGATATGCAATCGGTCTCACCGAGCTTGCTTGAACAACTCTTTGTTTTGCTTATTACCAAAATCGGTCTCACCGAGTTTGTGTAATCAGTCAAACCGAGTTGAGGTTTTACCCTAACCCTAGCACATCGGTCCCACTGAGTTGATCATACCGGTCCCACAGAAAACTCTAATGTTCACATTTTTAACCATATTGGTCTGACTGAGTTTCTCAATTCAGTCCCACCGAGTTTGGTGAATTGTGTGTATCAAATATATTTTGTGTGGAGGCTATATATACCCCTCCACCCATCCTCCATTCGCAGAGGGAGCAATCAGAACGTGCCTACGCTTCCACTACTCATTTCCTGAGAGAGAACCATCTACTCATGTGTTGAGACCAAGACATTCCATTCCAACCACAAGAATCTTGATCTCTAGCCTTCCCCAAGTTGCTTTCCACTCAAATCATCTTTCCACCATATCCAAATCTGTGAGAGAGAGTTGAGTGTTGGGGAGACTTTCATTTGAAGAACAAGAGCTAGGAGTTCATCATCAACACACCATCTATTACCTTTTGGAGAGTGGGGTCTCCTAGATTGGTTAGGTGTCACTTGGGAGCCTCTGCCAAGATTGTAGAGTTGAACTAAGGAGTTTGTAAGGGCAAGGAGATCGCCTACTTCGTGAAGATCTACCCAAGTGAGGCAAGTCCTTCGTGGGCGATGGCCATGGTGGGATAGACAAGGTTGCTTCTTCGTGGACCCTTCGTGGGTGGAGCCCTCCATGGACACGCGCAACTATTACCCATTCATGGGTTGAGGTCTCCATCAATGTGGACGTATGATAGCATCACCTATGGGAACCATGCCAAAAATCTCTGTGTCTCCAATTGCGTTTGCACACTCCAATCCCATCCCTTTACTTTGTTGCAACTAGCATGCTTTACTTTCTGTTGCTCATATACTCTTGCCATGCTTGCTTGAAATTTATTATGAATGTTTAAACTTGTGCTAAAACTCCACCTTAACTTAAAGAAATTAAAATTGCTACTTTTCTTTGTTGAGGGTCTAATCCCCCCTCTAGACACCTCTTCTTGATCCTTTCAATTGGTATCAGAGCATTGGTCTCCATTGCTCTGGTTTAATCACCATTGGAGGAAGATGGATGAGTCTAAGTTGGGGAGTCTTTGATGTAGAGTGCCTATACTTGATGGAGAGTTCTTTCATGAGTGAAAAATGAGATGCTTGAGATTTTCAATGAATATCATTTGAACAAGTACATTACTAGCCCTTGTGCACCGCTTGTTGATCCTTTGCATCCTACTCCCAATGAGTCTCTTGACATGATCCGCAACCTTAGAACTGTCAATCTTATTACTAGAGGTTTGCCTAGAAATTTGATTGTTTGCTTGCCTACTCTTGGTTGTGCTTACACCATATGGAGATTTCTTGAGGAACGATTTCTAAACTATTCCTTGCTAAATCTAAATATGATTCTTCATAAGTCAATTGCCTTAAGTAAGATGAATTCCAATGATCCTAAGTTTGGTGATTGTCTATTTGAGCTTCATGCCCTTATGCATGCCAAAGGAGATGTTTGAATCATTACTAATATCATCTCCGAAGTCATTAGAATTCATAAAGATGAACATTGTGATGATCATATATCTAATGAATCACTCTCTCTAGGAAATGATCAATCACAAGACAATATTGAACATGGATACTATGATGAGGATGATGATGATGATAGTTACTTCGATCTCGATGAATCTATGATACATTTTGGTCTTATGGCTAATCTTCGCGGCTACATGGCTGTAGGAAAGGAATGGGTTCTTGATAGTGGATGTATCGATCACATGATCGGAGACAAGGATATGTTTCATGAGCTTGCTAAAAATGACGACCCTTGATAATATGTCACTTTTGGTGATAACTCAAAGGGTAAGGTGGATGGCCTTGGTAAGGTGGCCATCTCATATGATAGCTCCATACAAAATGTTATGCTTGTTGAATCTCTTGTCTATAATTTACTTTCCGTATCTAGACTAGCTGACTTTTGCTTCAGTTTCCTATTTACTGAAGTAGATTGCCAAGTGTTTCGAAGAGATAATCATAAAAAGGACTTTGCTGGTATACGTAGAGGTGATCTATACATTGTTGATTTCACTAAAAAGGCTCGACCTAGAACTTGCTTAATTGCTAAATCTTCTAAAGCTTGGTTGTAGCGTAGAAGGTTAGGTCATGTGGGAATGTGAAATCTTGATAATCTTATCAAAGGTGATCATATCCTTGGAGTGAAAGATGTTATATTTGACAAGGATAGATTGTGTAGTGCTTGTCAAGCAGGAAAACAAGTTGGAGGAAGCCACCCCATGAAGAACATCATGACCACGAGAAGACCGCTCGAGCTACTTCATATGGATCTCTTTGGTCCCAACGCATATAAAAGTCTCGGTGGAAACTCAGTTGGTCTAGTCATAGTTGATGATTTTTCAAGATTTACGTGGGTGTTCTTTCTTGATGATAAATCGCAGGTGTAAAAGATCTTCGAGAACTTCGCTAGGAAGGCCCAAAATCAATTTCAAGTGAAGATCAAGTAGGTTCGCAGTGACAACAGAACGGAGTTCAAGAATGCAAATGTGGACACCTTTCTTGACGAAGAAGGGATTTCACATGAGTTCTCGGCTACGTACATGCCTCAACAAAGTGGAGTTATTGAGAGGAAGAACCGGACTCTTGTTGAGATGGCGAGAACAATTCTTGATGAGTACAAGACGCCAAAACACATTTGGGCGGAAGCGGTTGAGATAGCTTGTCATACAACAAATCATTTATATCTTCACAAGCTACTCAGCAAGACGGCATACAAGCTTCTCACCGATAACAAACCCCAAGTTTGATACTTTCAAGTATTCGGCTCAAAGTCTTACATTCTTGATAAGCATCGTCGTTCTAAATTTTCTCCTAAATCTGATGAGGGTTTCCTACTCGGTTATGGCTCAAACTCTCACACATACCGTGTATACAACAATTTCACCCGAAAGGTTAAAGAGACGGTAGATGTGAAGTTTGATGAATCTAACGGCTCGCAAGTAGAGCAATTGCCAATTGATGTAGGAGACTGATACGTCTCCAACGTATCTATAACTTTTTATGTATTCATGCCATGTTTATAATATTTTTGCATGATTTTGGTATGATTTGGTTAGAACTAACCCGGACTGACGCTGTTTTCAGTATAACTAGTGTGGTGCTGTTTTTGTGCAGAAATAAAAGTTCTCGGAATGTGCTGAAAATCAACGAAGATTTTTTCTGGAAAATATAAAAAATACTGAGACGAAGATTTAACAGAGAGGAGACCTGTGGGCCCCACGAGGGTGGAGAGCACACCCACCCCCTAAGGCATGCCCCCGTGCCTCGTGGACTCTTCGTGGGGCCCCCTAACTTGTTCTCGACATGAACATCTCCTATAAATCCCCAAACCTCCAAAAAATAACCTAGATCAGGAGTTCCGCCGCTGCAAGCCTCTGTAGCCACCAAAAACCAATCGGAACCTTGTTCTAGCACACTGCTGGAGGGGGGATCCATCACCGGTGGCCATCTTCATCATCCCAGCGCTCTCCATGACGAGGAGGGAGTAGTTCACCCTCGGGGCTGAGGGTATGTACTAGTAGCTATGTGTTTGATATCTCTCTCTCTCTCTCGTGTTCTTGATATGGCATGATCTTGATGTATCGTGAGCTTTTCTATTATAGTTGGATCTTATGATGCTTCTCCCCCACTATCTTCTTGTAATGGATTGAGTTTTCCCTTGGAAGTTATCTTATCGGATTGAGTCTTTAAGGATTTGAGAACACTTGATGTATCTCTTGCATGTGCTTATCTGTGATAACAATGGGATATTCACGTGATCCACTTGATGTATGTTTTGGTGATCAACTTGCGAGTTCTGTGACCTTGGGAACTCATGTATAGGGGTTGGCACACGTTTTCATCTTGACTCTCCGGTAGAAACTTTGGTGCACTCTTTGAAGTTCTTTGTGTTGGTTGAATAGATGATTCTGAGATTGTGTGATGCATATCGTATAATCATACCTGTGGATACTTGAGGTGACATTTGAGTATCTAGGTGACATTAGGGTTTTGGTTGATTTGTGTCTTAAGGTGTTATTTTACTACGAACTCTAGGGCTATTTGTGACACTTATAGGAATAGCCCAATGGATTGATTGGAAAGAATAACTTTGAGGTAGTTTCGTACCCTACAATTATCTCTTCGTTCGTTCTCCGCTATTAGTGACTTTGCAGTGACTCTTTGTTGCATGTTGAGGGATTGTTATATGATCCAATTATGTTATTATTGTTGAGAGAACTTGCATTAGTGAAAGTATGAACCCTAGGCCTTGTTTCCTAGCATTGCAACACCACTTGAGCTCACTTTTACCACTTTCTACCTTGCTGTTTTTATATTTTCAGATTACAAAAACCTATATCTACCATCCATATTGCACTTGTATCACCATCTATTCGCCGCACTAGTGCACCTATACAATTTACCATTTTATTGGGTGTGTTGGGGACACAAGAGACACTTTGTTATTTGGTTGCAGGGTTGTTTGAAAGAGACCATCTTCATCCTATGCCTCCCACGGGTTGATAAACCTTAGGTCATCCACTCGAGGGAAATTTGCTACTGTCCTACAAACCTCTGCACTTGGAGGCCCAACAACATCTACAAGAAGAAGGTTGTGTAGTAGACATGAAGCTCTTTTCTGGCGCCGTTGCCGGGGAGGTTAGTGCTTGAAGGTATATCTTTAGATCTTGCAATCGAATCTTTTAGTTTCTTGTTTTATCACTAGTTTAGTCTATAAAAGAAAACTACAAAAAAATGGAATTGGGGTTGCCTCATATGCTTCATCTTTTTAATGTCTTCCGTGAAAATAAGGATTCCGATAATTATGCCAAAGTGTTAGAAGAACATTGCATTAAAATGTTTGCACTAGATCTTTGAATGATGAGCATTATTGCAATATTGTTAGTATTGATTATTTAAATATCCACGATGCTAATGATATGCAAATCCACAAGCTTGGGGATGCTATGTTTGATGAAGATGATATTTTTTGTCCCCCATGTTTTGATGAGCAAATTTATTATGATGAGAGCATGCCCCCTATTTATGATGATTATTGTGATGACTTTTACGCTATAAAGAATAATGATAACCAAGAAACTTGTCATCATGATTTTCATTTTCAATTGAATTATACCTCACATGATAATTATTTCGTTGAGTTTGCTCCCACTACTATTCATGTGGTGAGTAGTAAAATTTATATGCTTGCACATCATGAAAATAGTGCTTTATGTGATAGTTATATTGTTGAATTTATTCATGATGCTACTGAAAATTATTATGAGGGAGGAATATATGCTTGTAGGAATTGCAATAATATCAAGTTTCCTCTCTATGTGGTGAAAATCTTGAAGTTTTGCTTTCTTTACCTTCCTATGCAAGTTGATTCTTGTTCCCATAACTTGTTTGCTCACAAAATTCCTATGCATAGGAAGTGGGTTAGACTTAAATGTGTTAGTCGTATGCTTCATGATGCTCCCTTTATATTTCAACTCTTATCTTTTATGTGAGCATCATTGACATCATCATGCCTAGCTAGAAAGGCATTAAAGAAAAGTGCTTGTTGGGAGACAACCCAATATTTACCCCTACTGTTTTAGTGTGTACACATGATTAAGCTATTGTAGTAATCATGGTTTATAGCTTTTGTTTGAATAAAGTGCCAATTAAGACCTTTGGGAGGGCTTACGGCGATAGTTGATTTGAACTTGCTGAAAAACAGAAACTTTTGCACTCAGGTAAACAATTCTCATTTTTAACAGAAGCGTGATAAAATACTAATTATTTTTGCAGAAGATTAATAAACAAATTGCCTAGGACTATCTAATTTATCAGGAGATTTGGAGTTACATAAGTATTTGAGAGTTACAGATTACTACAAACTATTCTGTTTTTGACAAATTCTGTTTTCGATGCATAGTTTGCTTGTTTTCTAGTTTCTATGGCTTATATTTATTAAAATAAATTCTAGAAATGATATGGTACATTAGGAATCATGTGATAAACATTATAAATCTTTTCTTGACAGTACCTAAGTGGTGATTTGTTTTCTTACTAACAGACCTTACGAGTTTTCTGTTAAGTTTTGTGTTGTGAAGTTTTCAAGTTTTGGGTAAAGATTCGATGGACTATGGAATAAGGAGTGGTAAGAGCCTAAGCTTGGGGATTCCCAAGTCACACCAAGGTAATATTCAAGGACAACCAAGAGCCTAAGCTTGGGGATGACTCGGATGACATCCCATCTTTCGTCTTCGTTCATCGGTAACCTTACTTGGAGCTATATTTCTATTCACCACGTGATATGTGTTTTGCTTAGAGCGTCATTTTATTTTATTAGGATTTGCTTGCTGTTATTTAGAGTAATGTTTTGCATATTTTATTTCAATAAAAAGGTCAAGTGTAGCCTTTACCATGCTTATTTTGCAAGTCTATATGTTGTTGTTTGAAAACAGAAAGTTTGTTGTCATGTTTTGAATATTTGTGAATAGTCAGACCATGATAAAATCTTGAAACTTTCACACAATGAGTAACAACAAATTTTCTACAGTGTGGTAATTTTCCAGAATTTTGGGAGTTAAATAAGTATGATTCCTCTTGCATTCTTTAAAACTATCATGTTTAGACAGATTGCTGTTATGTTTGCATTGTTTGCATATGTTTGCTTGTTTAATGATTCTATTTGAGGATAGGAGTGTTAAATATGAAGAGGCATTTAGTAGGAAATATCAAATTATAATATTATTGATTTTCTACAGTAGAGAATGATAAGGTTTTGCAGGATTTATACTAACTTATCTCACGAGTTCTTGTTGAGTTTTGTGTGGATGAAGTTTTTAAGAATTAGGGAAACCGTGATATGAAAAAATTAAGGAGACACAAAAGCTCAAGCTCGGGGATCCCAAGGCATCCCTAATTAATATTTCAAGAAGTCTCAAGCATCTAAGCTTGGGGATGCCCCGGTAGGCATCCCACCTTTCTTCATCAACAATTATCGGTTAGCCGCCGTTGAGGCTAAGTTTTTGCTTCTTCACATGATATGTGTTATCCTTGCAATGTCATTTTATTTTGTTTTGCTTGCTATTTGAATAATATCCCAAGATATAAAATTCTTAAATGTTATAGAGTCTTCACATAGTTACATAATTATTCGACTACTCATTGATCTTCACTTATATCTTTTGGAGTAGTTTTTTGTTTGCTCTAGTGCTTCACTTATATCTTTTTAGAGCACGTAGATAGTTTTATTTTGAAGAAATTTTTGAACTCTCATGCTTCACTTATACCATTTTGAGAGTCTTTAAACAGCATGATAATTTGCTTTGGTTATGAATTTAGTCCTAATATGATGTGCATCCAAGAGGGATATAATAAAAACTTTCATATAAACTTCATTGAATACTATGTGAAGTTTGATTCCTTATGATTGTTTTGAGATATGAGGATGGTAACATTAGAGTCATGCTAGTGAGTAGTTGTGAATTTGAGAGATTCTTGTGTTAAAGTTTGTGATTCCCGTAGCATGCATGTATGGTGAACCGTTATGTGATGAAGTCGGGGCATGATTTATTTTTTGATTGTCTTATGAGTGGCGGTCGGGGATGAGTGATGGTCTTTTCATACCAATCTATCCCCCTAGGAGCATGCGCATAGTAATCCATTTCGATAACTAATAGATTTTTGCAATAAGTATGTGAGTTCTTTATGACTAATGTTGAGTCCATGGATTATACGCACTCTCACCCTTCCACCATTGCTAGCCTTTCTTGTGCCGCGCAACTTTCGACGGTACCATACACCCACCATTACCTTCCTCAAAACAGCCACCATACCTACCTATTATGGCATTTCCATAGCCATTCCGAGATATATTGCCATGCAACTTTCCAACATTCCGTTTATTATGACACGCTCCATCATTGTCATATTGATTTGCATGTTCATGTAGTTGACATCATATTTGTCGCAAAGCCACCATTCATAATTCTTTCATACATGTCACTCTTGACTCATTGCACATCCCGGTACACCGTCGGAGGCATTCACATAGAGTCATATTTTATTCTAAGTATCGAGTTGTAATTCTTGAGTTGTAAGTAAATAAAAGTGTGATGATCTTCACTATTAGAGCATTGTCCCAGTGAGGAAAAGATGATGGAGACTGTGATTCCCCCACAAGTCGGGATGAGACTCCGGACAAAAAATAAAAGAAAAAGAAAAAAGAGGCCATAAAAAGGAAAAAAGGCCCAAATAAAAAATAAAAAATAAAAATAAAAAATGGGGGAAAAAAGAGAGAAGGGACAATGTTACTATCCTTTTTCAACACTTGTGCTTCAAAGTAGCACCATGATCTTCATGATAGAGTGTCCTCTTTTGTCACTTTCATATACTAGTGGGAATTTTCATTATAGAACTTGGCTTGTATATTCCAATGATGAGCTTTCATACACTTATAACTCTAGTGCATCCGTTGCATGGCAATCCCAACTCACTCACATTGATATCTATTGATGGGGATCTCCATAGCCCGTTGATACGCCTAGTTGATGTGAGACTATCTTCTCCTTTTTGTCTTCTTCACAACCACCCCTCTATTCCACCTATAGTGCTATATCCATGGCTCACGCTCATGTATTGCGTGAAGATTGAAAAAGTTTGAGAACATCAAAAGTATGAAATAATTGCTTGGCTTGTCATCGGGGTTGTGCATGATTTAAATATTTTGTGTGATGAAGATAGAGCATAGCCAGACTATATAATTTTGTAGGGATAACTTTCTTTGGCCATGTTATTTTGAGAAGAAATGATTGCTTTGTTAGTATGCTTAAAGTATTATTGTTTTTATGTCAATATTCAAATTTTGTTTTGAACTTACGGATCTGAATATTCTTGCCACAATAAAGAAGATTACATTTATAAATATATTAGGTAGAATTCCACATCAAAAATTCTATTTTTATCATTTACTTACTCGAGGACGAGCATGAATTAAGCTTGGGAATGCTGATATATCTCCAACGTATCTATAATTTTTGATGTATTCATGCCATGTTTATCATATTTTTGCATGATTTTGGTATGATTTAGTTAGAACTAACCCGGACTAACGTTGTTTTTAGCAGAACTACCGTGGTGTTGTTTTTGTGCAGGAATAAAAGTTCTCGGAATGCGCTGAAAATCAACGGAGATTTTTTTTGGAAAATATAAAAAATACTAGAACGAAGAGTTACCAGAGGGGAGTCCCGTGAGCCCCACGAGGGTGGAGGGCGCGCCCCTGTGCCTCGTGGACTCTCCGTGGGGCCCCCTAACTTGTTCTCGACGCCAACCTCTCCTATAAATCCCAAAACCTCCAGAAAATAACCTAGATCGGGAGTTCCACCGCTGCAAGCCACTGTAGCCACCAAAAACCAATCAGGACCCTGTTCCGGCACCCTGCCGGAGTGGGGATCCATCACCGGTGGCCATCTTCATCATCCCGGCTCGCTCCATGATAAGGAGGGAGTAGTTCACCCTCGGTGCTGAGGGTATGTACCGGCAGCTATGTGTTTGATCTCTCTCTCTCTCTCGTGTTCTTGATATGGCACGATCTTGATGTATCGCGAGATTTTCTATTATAGTTGGATCTTATGATGCTTCTCCCCCTGTATCTTCTTGTAATGGATTGAGTTTTCCCTTTGAAGTTATCTTATCGGCTTGAGTATTTAAGGATTTGAGAACACTTGATGTATGTCTTGCATGTGCTTATCTGTGGTGACAATGGGATATTCACGTGATCCAGTTGATGTATATTTTGGTGATCAACTTGCGAGTTCTGTGACCTTGTGAACTTGTGCATAGGGGTTGGCACACGTTTTTGTCTTGACTCTCTGGTAAAAACTTTGGGGCACTCTTTGAAGTTCTTTGTGTTGGTTAAATAGATGAATCTGAGATTGTGTGATGCATATCGTATAATCAAAACCGCGGATACCTGAGGTGACATTGGAGTATCTAGGTGACATTAGGGTTTTGGTTGATTTGTGTCTTCAGGTGTTATTTTACTATGAACTCTAGGGCTGTTTGTGACATTTATAGGAATATCCCAATGGATTGATCGGAAAGAATAACTTTGAGGTGGTTTCATACCCTACAATAATCTCTTCGTTTGTTCTCCGCTATTAGTGACTTTGGAGTGACTCTTTGTTGCATGTTGAGGGATTGTTATATGATCCAATTATGTTATTATTGTTGAGAGAACTTGCACTAGTGAAAGTATGAACCCTAGGCCTTGTTTCCTAGCATTGCAACACCGTTTACGCTCACTTTTACCACTTGCTACTTTGCTGTTTTTATATTTTCATATTACAAAAACCTATATATACCATCCAAATTGCACTTGTATCACCATCTCTTCGCCGAACTAGTGCACCTATACAATTTACCATCGTATTGGGTGTGTTGGGGACACGACTCTTTGTTATTTGGTTGCAGGGTTGTTTGAGAGAGACCATCTTCATCATACACCTCCCACGGATTGATAAACCTTAGGTCATCCACTTGAGGGAAATTTGCTAGTGTCCTACAAACCTCTTCACTTGGAGGCCCAACAACGTCTACAAGAAGAAGGTTGCGTAGTAGATATCAAAGACAAATACCCTTTGGAAGCAATCCAAGACTTTCCTATTGGCAAGATTCGTCCAACGGAGGTGAAGCAGAGTACCTCGTCCGTCCAAGTGGAAGCTTCTACCTCACAACAAGGTGAATCAAGAGTTGACACGGAGGCATCCACAAGTGGGACACATCAAGATGAAGAACACGAGGAAGTACACAAAGATGAACCTCATCAACCTCCTTCTCCACATCGACAAGAGAACAACAACATCAACAATGAAAAAGTCCAAGAGGAAGAACAAGATGATGAAGAAGATGTTCCACCGCGACCCAAGCAAAAACTGTCACGAGTTAGAGCAAGAGTTTCACGAGACCATCCCATCGAACAAATCTTCAATGATATCCAAACCAGGAGAATCACTCGCTCTAAAACTCGTTTGGCTAATGTTTGTGAACATTATTCATTCATCTCTAGCATTGAACCTATGAAAGTTGAAAAAGCATTGGAAGATCTGGATTGGACAAATGCCATGCACGAAGAGCTACACAACTTTGAGAGGAACCAAGTCTGGACATATGGGTTGAGAAGCCCGATAACATCCACAACATCATCGGTACCAAATGGGTGTTTCTCAACAAGCAAGATGAAGATGGACAAGTCGTTCGCAACAAAGCACGTCTCGTCGCCCAAGGCTACACTCAAGTCGAAGGTATGGACTATGGTGAGACATATGCCCCCGTTGCTAGACTTGAGTCCATCTGCATCTTACTTGCCTATGCAAATCACCTTTCAAATCATCTGGATCTCTAGCCTTTCCCACGTTTCTTTCCACTCAAATCATCTTTCCACCATATCCAAATATGTGAGAGAGAGTTGAGTGTTGGGGAGACTATCATTTGAAGCACGAGAGCAAGGAGTTCATCGTCAACACACCATCTATTACCTTTTGGAGAGTGGTGTCTCCTAGATTTCTTAGGTGTCACCTGGGATCCTCCGTCAAGATTGTGGAGTTGAACCAAGGAGTTTGTAAGGGCAAGGAGATCACCTACTTCGTGAAGATCTACCCAAGTGAGGCAAGTCCTTCATGGGCAATGGCCATGGTGGGATAGACAAGGTTGCTTCTTTGTGGACCATTCATGGGTGGAGCCCTCCGTGGACTCGCGCAACCGTTACCCTTCGTGGGTTGAAGTCTCCATCAACGTGGATGTACAATAGCACCACCTATTGAAACCATGCCAAAAATCTCCGTGTCACCAATTGCGTTTGCACACTCCAATCCCATCCCCTTACTTTCTTGCAACTTGCATGCTTTACTTTCCGCTGCTCGTATATGATACGTCTCCAACGTATCTATAATTTTTGATTGCTCCATGCTATATTATCTACTGTTTTGGACATTATTGGGCTTTATTATCCATTTTTATATTATTTTTGGGACTAACCTATTAACCGGAGGCCCAGCCCAGAATTGCTGTTTCTTTGCCTATTTTAGGGTTTCGAAGAAAAGGAATATCAAACGGAGTCCAAACGGAATGAAACCTTCGGGAACGTAATTTTCTCACCGAACATGATCCAGGAGACTTGGACCCTACGTCAAGAAACAAAGGAGGAGGCCACGAGGTAGGGGGGCGCGCCTACCCCCCCTCCCAGGCGCACCCTCCACCCTCGTGGCCCCCCTGTTGCTCCACCGACGTACTCCTTCCTCCTATATATACCTACGTACCCCCAAACGATCAGATACGGAGCCAAAACGCTAATTCCACCGCCGCAACTTTTTGTATCCACGAGATCCCATCTTGGGGCATGTTCCGGAGCTCCGCCGGAGGGGGCATCGATCACGGAGGGCTTCTACATCATCACCATAGCCTATCCGATGAAGTGTGAGTAGTTTACCTCAGACCTACGGGTCCATAGTTATTAGCTAGATGGCTTCTTCTCTCTTTTTGGATCTCAATACAATGTTCTCCCCCCTCTCTTGTGGAGATCTATTCGATTTGATCTTCTTTTTGCGGTGTGTTTGTTGAGACCGATGAATTGTGGGTTTATGATCAAGATTATCTATGAACAATATTTGAATCTCCTCTGAATTCTTTTATGTACGATTGGTTATCTTTGCAAGTCTCTTCGAAATATCAGTTTGGTATGGCCTACTAGATTGATCTTTCTTGCAATGGGAGAAGTGCTTAGCTTTGGGTTCAATCTTGCGGTGTCCTTTCCCAGTGATAGTAGGGGCAGCAAGGCACGTATTGTATTGTTGCCATCGAGGATAACAAGATGGTTTTTTATCATATTGCATGAATCTATCCCTCTACATCATGTCATCTTGCTTAAGGCATTACTCTGTTTTCATTAACTTAATACTCTAGATGCATGCTGGATAGCGGTCGATGAGTGGAGTAATAGTAGTAGATGCAGGCAGGAGTCGGTCTACTTGTCTCAGACGTGATGCCTATATACATGATCATACCTAGATATTCTCATAACTATGCTCAATTATGTCAATTGCTCAACAGTAATTCGTTCACCCACCGTAAAATACCTATGCTCTTGAGAGAAGCCACTAGTGAAACCTACGGCCCCCGAGTCTATCGTCATCATATTAATCTTCCAATACTTAGTTATTTCCTTTGCTTTTTTACTTTGCTTTTATTTTACTTTGCATCTCTATCATAAAAATACCAAAAATATTATCTTACCATATCTATCAGATCTCACTCTCGTAAGTGACCATGAAGGGATTGACAACCCCTTATCGCGTTGGTTGCGAGGAGTTATTTGTTTTTTTGCAGGTACGAGGGACTCGTGCGTAGCCTCCTACTGGATTGATACCTTGGTTCTCAAAAACTAAGGGAAATACTTACACTACTTTGTTGCATCACCCTTTCCTCTTCAAGGAAATCCAACGCAGTGCTCAAGAGGAAGCAGAGAAGATTTCTGGCGCCGTTGCCGGGGAGTCTACGCAAAAGTCAATATACCAAGTACCCATCACATACCCTTATCTCCCGCATTACATTATTTGCCATTTGCCTCTCGTTTTCCTCTCCCCCAACTTCACCCTTGCCATTTTATTCGCCTCTCTCTCTATCCTCCCTCTCTTTCTCTATTTGCCTCTTTTTGCCCGCTTGCTTTTTGTTTGCTTGTGTGTTGGATTGCTTTCTTGTCACGATGGCTCAAGATAACACTAAATTGTGTGACCTTACCAATACCAACAACAATGATTTTATTAGCACTCCGATTTCTCCTCTTACCGATGTTGAATCTTGTGAAATTAATGTTGCCTTGCTCAATCTTGTTATGAAAGATCCGTTTTCCGGCCTTCCTAGTGAAGATGCCGCTACCCATCTAAATAGCTTTGTTGATCTATGTGATATGCAAAAAAAGAAAGATGTGGATAATGATATTGTTAAATTGAAGCTATTTCCTTTTTCGCTTAGAGATCGTGCTAAAGCTTGGTTTTGGTCTTTGCCTAAAAATAGTATTGATTCTTGGAACAAGTGCAAAGATGCTTTTATCTCTAAGTATTTTCCTCCCGCTAAGATCATCTCCCTTAGAAATGATATTATGAATTTTAAGCAACTTGATCATGAACATGTTGCACAAGCTTGGGAGAGGATGAAATTAATGATACATAATTGCCGTACTCATGGTTTGAATTTGTGGATGATTATACAAAAATTTTATGCCGGATTGAATTTTGCTTCTAGAAATCTGTTAGATTCGGCCGCGGGAGGCACTTTTATGGAAATCACTTTAGGAGAAGCTACTAAACTCCTAGATAATATTATGGTTAATTATTCTCAATGGCATACTAAAAGATCTACTAATAAAAAGGTGCATGCGATATAAGAAATTAATGTTTTGAGTGGAAAGATGGATGAACTTATGAAATTATTTGCTAGTAAGAGTGTTTCTTCTGATCCTAATGATATGCCCTTGTCTACTTTGATTGAGAATAATAATGAATCTATGGATGTGAATTTTGTTGGTAGGAACAATTTTGGTAACAACACGTATAGAGGAAATTTTAATCCTAGGCCTTATCCTAGTAATCCCTCTAACAATTATGGTAATTCCTACAACAGTTCTTATAGAAATTATAATAAGATGCCCTCTGATTTTTAATCTAATATTAAGGAATTTATTACTTCGCAAAAGAATTTCAATGCTTTGATTGAAGAAAAATTTCTTAAGATTGATGAGTTAGCTAGGAACATTGATAGAATTTCTCTTGATGTTGATTATTTGAAACTTAGATTTATTCCTCCTAAGCATGATCTCAATGAGTCTCTCAAAGCCATGAGAATTTCCATTGATGAGTGCAAAGAAAGAACCGCTAGGATGCGTGCTAAGAAAGATGCCTTTATAAGAGCGTGTTCTTCTAGTTCCTATGAAAATAAATATGAAGATCTAAAAGTTATTGATGTGTCCCCTATTAAATTTTTGTTTTGCAATATGAATCTTGATAATGACGGGACTGAATATGATCCACCTTTACCTAGAATGCGTTCCAAAAATTCGGAGTTCTTAGATCTTGATGCTAAAATTGATAAAAGTGGGATTGAAGAAATTAAAACCCTAGATGTTGCTAAACCCACTATTTTGGATTTCAAGGAATTTAATTATGAAAATTGCTCTTTGTTTGATTGTATTTCTTTGTTGCAATCCATGCTAAATTCTTGTCATGCTTATAGTCAAAATAAAGCGTTTACTAAACATATCGTTGATGCCTTGATGTAATCTTATGAAGAAAAACTTGAATTGGAAGTTTCTATCCCTGGAAAACTTTATGATGAGTGGGAACCAACTATTAAAATTAAAATTAAAGATCATTAATGATATGCTTTGTGTGATTTGGGTGCTAGTGTTTCCACGATTCCAAAGACTTTGTATGATTTGTTAGGTTTCTGTGATTTTGATGATTGCTCTTTAAACTTGCGCCTTGCGGATTCCACTATTAAGAAACCTATGGGAAGAATTAATGATGTTCTTATTGTTGCAAATAGGAATTATGTACCCATAGATTTTATTTTTCTTGACATAGATTTTAATCCTTCATGTCCTATTATTCTTGGTAGACCTTTCCTTAGAACGATTGGTGCAATTATTGATATGAAGGAAGTAAATATTAGATTCCAATTTCCGTTAAGGAAAGGCAAGGAACACTTTCCTAGAAAGAATATTAAATTACCTTATGAATCTATTATGAGAGGCACTTATGGATTTCCTACCAAAGATGGCAATACCTAGATCTATCCATGCTTATTATGCCTAGCTAGGGGCGTTAAACGATAGCACTTGTTGGGACGCAACCCAATTTTATTTTTATTCCTTGCTTTTTGCTCCTGTTTAGTAATAAATAATTTACCTATCCTCTGTTTTGGTTGTGTTTTTTGTGTTTAATTAGTGTTTGTGCCAAGTAGAACCATTGGGAAGACTTGGGGAAAGTCTTGTTAATTTTGCTGTAAAAAACAGAAACTTTAGCGCTCACGACAACTGCTGCCATTTTTATTTAGAAAGTGCTATTTAGTTAATTATTTTTGAAGATTATTAATAGATAAATTCCTCACGTCCAGCAATTTATTTTAGAATTTTTGGGGTTCCATAAGTTTGCGTTAGTCACAGATTACTACAGACTGTTCTGTTTCTGACAGATTCAGTTTTTCGTGTGTTGTTTGCTTATTTTGATGAATCTATGGCTAGTAAAATAGTTTATAAACCATAGAGAAGTTGGAATACAGTAGGTTTAACACCAATATAAATAAATAATGAGTTCATTATAGTACCTTGAAGTGGTCTTTTGTTTTCATTCGCTAATGGAGCTCACGAGATTTTCTACTTTGAGTTTTGTGTTGTGAAGTTTTCAAGTTTTGGGTAAAGATTTGATGGATTATGGAACAAGGAGTGGCAAGAGCCTAAGCTTGGAGATGCACATGTAACCCCCAAGATAATCTAAGGACACCTAAAAGCCAAAGCTTGGGGATGCCCCGGAAGGCATCCCCTCTTTCGTCTACTTCTATCAGTAACTTTACTTGGAGCTGTATTTTTATTCACCACATGATATGTGTTTTGCTTGGAGCATATTTTATGATTTGAGTCTTTATTTTTTAGTTTACCACAATCATCCTTGCTGTACACACCTTTTGAGAGAGCCATACATGATTTGGAATTTGTTAGAATACTCTATGTGCTTCGCTTATATCATTTGAGTTATATAGTTTTGCTCTAGTACTTCACTTATATCTTTTGGAGAATGGTGGTGGATTTGTTTTATAGAAACTATTGATCTATCATGCTTCACTTAGATTATTTTCATAGTCTTAAATATCATGGTACTTTTCTTAAATAATCCTAATATACTTGGTATTCAAGAATAGTAAAAACTTTCTTATGAGTGTGTTGAATGTTATGAGAAGTTTGATACTTGATAATTGTTTTGAGATATGAAGATGATGATATTAAAGTTGTGCTAGTTGAGTAGTTGTGAATTTGAGACATACTTGTGTTAAAGTTTGTAATTCCCGTAGCACACACGTATGGTGAACCGTTATGCGATGAAGTCGGAGCATGATTTATTTTTTGACTGTCTTCCTTATGAGTGGCGGTCGGGGACGGGTGATGGTCTTTTCCTACCAATCTATTCCCCTAGGAGCATGCGCGTAATACTTTTCTTTGATAACTTGTAGATTTTCGCAATAAGTATATGAGTTCTTTATGACTAATGTTGAGTCCATGGATTATATGCACTTTTCTTCCTCCCACCATTGCTAGCCTCTCTAAATACCGCGTACCTTTCGCCGGTATCATACACCCACCATATACCTTCCTCAAAACAGCCACCATACCTACCTATTATGGCATTTCCATAGCCATTCCGATATATATTTCCATGCAACTTTCCACCGTTCCGTTTATTATGACACACTCCATCATTGTCATATTGCTTAGCATGATCATGTAGTTGACATCGTATTTGTGGCAAAGCCACCATTCATAATTCTTTCATACATGTCACTCTTGATTCATTGCATATCCCCGTACACCGCCGAAGGCATTCATATAGAGTCATATCTTGTTCTAAGTATCAAGTTGTAATTGTTGAGTTGTAAGAAAATAAAAGTGTGATGATCGTCATTATTATAACAGTGTCCCAGTGAGGAAAGGATGATGGAGACTATGATTCCTCCACAAGTCGGGATGAGACTCCGGATGAAAAATATTTAAAAAGGGAAGGGGAAAGAAAAGAGGCCATAAAAAGAGAGAAATGACCCAAATAAAAAATGAGAGAAAAAGAGAGAAGGGACAATGTTACTATCCTTTACCACACTTGTGCTTCAAAGTAGCACCATGATATTCATGATAGAGAGTCCCTCATTTCGTCACTTTCATATACTAGTGGGAACTTTTCATTATAGAACTTGGCTTGTATATTCCAATGATGGGCTTCCTCAAAATGCCATAGGTCTTCGTGAGCAAGCAAGTTGGATGCACACCCACTTAGTTTCTTTTGCTGAGCTTTCATATACTTATAGCTCTAGTGCATCCGTTGCATGGCAATCCCTACTCACTCACATTGATATCTATTCATGGGCATCTCCATAGCCCGTTAATACGCCTAGTTGATGTGAGACTATCTTCCCCTTTTTGTCTTCTCCACAACCACCATTCTATTCCAAATATAGTGCTATATCCATGGCTCACGCTCATGTATTGCGTGAAGATTGAAAAAGTTTGAGAATGTCAAAAGTATAAAACAATTGCTTGGCTTGTCATCGGGGTTGTGCATGATTTAAATATTTTGTGTGGTGAAGATAGAGCATAGCCAGACTATATGATTTTGTAGGGATAACTTTCTTTGGCCATGTTATTTTGAGAAGACATGATTGCTTTGTTAGTATGCTTGAAGTATTATTATTCTTATGTCAATATTAAACTTTTATCTTGAATCTTTCGGATCTAAATATTTATACCACAATTAAGAAGAATTACTTTAAAATTATGCCAAGTAGCACTCCACATCAAAAATTATGTTTTTTATCATTTACCTACTCGAGGACGAGCAGGAATTAAGCTTGGGGATGCTTGATACGTCTCCAAGGTATCTATAATTTTTGATTGCTCCATGCTATATTATCTACTGTTTTGGACATTATTGGGCTTTATTATCCACTTTTATATTAATTTTGGGACTAACCTATTAACCGGAGGCCCAACCCAGAATTGCTGTTTTTTTGCCTATTTTAGGGTTTCGAAGAAAAGGAATATCAAATGGAGTCCAAATGAAATGAAACCTTCGAGAACATGATTTTCCCACCGAACATGATCCAGGAGGCCACGAGGTAGGGGGCGCGCCTACCCCCCAGGCGCGCCCTCCACCCTCGTGGGCCCCCTGTTGCTCCACCGACGTACTCCTTCCTCCGATATATACCTACATACCCCCAACCGATCAGATACAGAGGCAAAATCCTAATTCCACCGCCGCAACTTTCTGTATCCACGAGATCCCATCTTGGGGCCTGTTCCAGAGCTTCGCCGGAGGGGGCATCGATCACGGAGGGGTTCTACATCACCACCATAGCCCCTCCGATGAAGTGTGAGTAGTTTACCTCAGACCTACGGGTCCATAGTTATTAGCTAGATGGCTTCTTCTCTCTTTTTGTATCTCAATACAATGTTCTCCCCCTCTCTTGTGGCGATCTATTCGATGTAATCTTCTTTTTGCGGTGTGTTTGTTGAGAGCGATGAATTGTGGGTTTATGATCAAGATTATCTATGAACAATATTTTAATCTCCTCTGAATTCTTTTATGTATGATGGGTTATCTTTGCAAGTCTCTTTGAATTATCAGTTTGGTTTGGCCTACTAGATTGATCTTTCTTGCAATGGGAGAAGTGCTTAGCTTTGGGTTCAATCTTGCAGTGTCCTTTCCTCGTGACAGTAGGGGCAGCAAGGCATGTATTGTATTGTATTGTTGCCATTGAGGATAACAAGATGGGTTTTTTATCATATTGCATGAATCTATCCCTCTACATCATGTCATTTTTCTTAAGGCATTACTCTGTTTTCATTAACTTAATACTCTAGATGCATGTTGGATAGCGGTCGATGAGTGGAGTAAAAGTAGTAGATGCAGGCAGGAGTCGGTCTACTTGTCTCGGACGTGATGCCTATATACATGATCATACCTAGATATTCTCATAACTATGCTCAATTCTGTCAATTGCTCAACAGTAATTCGTTCAACCACCATAAAATACCTATGCTCTTGAGAGAAGCCACTAGTGAAACCTATGGCCCCCGGGTCTATCTTCATCATATTAATCTTCCAATACTTAGTTATTTCCTTCGCTTTTTACTTTGCTTTTATTTTACTTTGTATTTCTATCATAAAAATACCAAAAATATTATCTTATCATATCTATCAGATCTCACTCTCGTAAGTGACCGTGAAGGGATTGACAACCCCTTATTGCGTTGGTTGCGATGAGTTATTTGTTTTGTGCAGGTACGAGGGACTCGCGTGTAGCCTCCTACTGGATTGATACCTTGGATCTCAAAAACTGAGGGAAATACTTATGCTACTTTGGTGCATCACCCTTTCCTCTTCAAGGAAATCCAACGTAGTGCTCAGGAGGTAGCAGTATACTCTTGCCATGCATTCTTGAAATGTATTGTGAATGTTTAAACTTGTGCTAAAACTCCACCTTAACTTAAAGAAATTAAAAATTGCTACTTTACTTTGTTGAGGGTCTAATACCCCCTCTAGACACCTCTTCTTGATCCTTTCATCGGGTTAGAAGGTTCACACTCGACCAGAAGATCAGTTTCGGAAGCCTACAGTTCATCGCTGATTCCCGGGGACATCTTACTCTAACAATATCTTTAGCTCCCGCCAAAAAGCTTAATGATCCCAATGCTTTAACTTCGGGATCAGCAAGCCTAACAAGGACTAACGTCATACGGGGCCAGGCCCGAGAGCCCGAACTCGTCAGTTCATCCAAACTGTTTCTGGCCGAACATCGCCTGGGCCCGATTTTGAGCATCCCCAAAACGGTCGTACTGCGGGTCAACCCCGAATACTTGGGAAGTTTGGACCTAACATACCTCTCATCATCGAATGATCTACTAGACTGGATCGAGGCCATGGGACTATTCGACGACCGATCCTTGTACTATGATCAAATCGGGCTTAAACCCCGATAACGGGGAAATTTATATCCCGCCCGTCACGCACCTCATTGCCATCATCGAGGATTTGGCTGAAGACTCTTAGTCACCAAAGTTGGAAACAAACTAAATTAGGGTTCCCGATCACCTCGCCCCGACTTCTAGCCCAGGGTCCGATGTTCATCCTGAACAGAGCGTGGAACTGAGCCCCGACTCGAAGCGTGACCTTGAGTCCGTACAACAACATCCAGTTAATAGTCCGGATTTCAAACTTGGTGCGCCGAATACTACGATAGTGTTGGACACTGCCGCCAGTGGTCTGGATATGCAACCCATTGGGGGACAAAGTTTTTCCCCACCCAACCCCCACGTCGAGTATCCTCAAGTAACTCCAGGAAGCCAGACATATGGGATTTAATGTTCATAAAGAAGCAGCTCAAGGAAACGGTCCACCACTTTTCGGCCAGATTCCTCCTAGTCAAAGATAGGATGGCATACTGTTGCGACCAAGAAATCATAGTGACCTTTCGGTACAATTGCCAAGACGAAGGAATCTTGAATGCCCTCGCTCGTCGCCATGTACAAAGCTTCACCGAATTATCGGACCTGGTACGCAAATATTGCGCCATGGAAAGCACTTGAAAAGCACAACAAATGTGCGTGAAATCAACCCATATCGAGCAACTCGTACAAGCTCGGGCAAAATGCATATACCCACGGCGGTTGCCTGAACATGAGCCCATAGAAAAGAAGAATAGTTCCCTCGTCGGACCCAGAACAATCCCGGATGAGCTACTGGACAAACCATGCCCCATACACTCGGTCTCGCTGAACACAAATCCAACCCATGGGCTTCGAGCTTGTTGGGTGGTCAGGTAGGTGGCCAAGAGCAGCGAAGCCATCCTCGGACTCACACCCCCAGTAGACGATCAACAACACCTCCATACAACAATAATGATGTTTTGATGACCTACGAGACATTCTTCTCAAACAATCAGAGGAAAAGAGCCCTTCAAGAGCTTGGCCAAGTCCACCAGGTGACAGCCGTAAATTCATGCATGGATGCACCAATCACATTCGCCGAAGAGGACGAACCAAGGGCATGCCCCATCCAAGCACCCGCCACACTAGTCCACGACCCTATAGTAGATGGCTTTAGACTAACCATGGTGCTTATGGACAGAGGCAGCAGTTTAAACCTCATTTACAAGGATACCCTTGACAAAATGCAGTTCAACTGATCTCGCATCGAACAGAGCTATACTACCTTTCAGGGAATTATCCCCGACAAAGAGGTGCACTATTTCAGATGAGTCACTCTCTATGTAGTATTCGGCACTCTTGAGAACTATAGGTCTGGAGAACTACTCTTCCATATTGTGCCCTTCCGTAGCAGATACCACACCTCTTGGGGAGTGATACGTCTCCAACGTATCTATAATTTATGAAGTATTCATGCTATTATATTATCTGTTTTGGATGTTTATGGGCTTTACTAAACATTTTTATATTATTTTTGGGACTAACCTATTAACCCACAGCCCAGTGCCAGTTTCTATTTTTCCCTTGTTTCAGTGTTTCGCAGAAAAGGAATATCAAACGGAGTCCAAACGGAATGAAACCTTCAGGAGAGTTATTTTTGGAATGGAAGCAATCCAGAAGACTTGGGTGTACGTAAGGGAAGCAACGAGGAAGGCACGAGGCAGGGGGGCGCGCCCTCCACCCTCATGGGCCCTCATGGCTCCCTTGATCTATTTCTTCGTCCTATATATACCAATATACCCTAAAACCATCAGGGAGCAGAATAGATCGGGAGTTCCGCCGCCAGAAGCCTCCGTAGCCACCGAAAACCAATCTAGACCCGTTTCGGCACCCTGCTGGAGGGGGGAATCCCTCTTCGGTGTCCATCTTCATCATCTCGGCGCTCTCCATGATGAGGAGGGAGTAGTTCTCCCTCGGGGCTGAGGGTATGTACCAGTAGCTATGTGTTTGATCTCTCTCTCTCTCTCTCTCGTGTTCTTGAGGTGATACAATCTTGATGTATCGCGAGCTTTCCTATTATAGATGGATCTTATGATGTTTCTCCCCTCTACTCTCTTGTAATGGATTGAGTTTTCCCTTTGAAGTTATCTTATCGGATTGAGTCTTTAAGGATTTGAGAACACTTGATGTATGTCTTGCGTGGGATACCCGTGGTGACAATGGGGTATTCTATTGATCCACTTGATATATGTTTTGGTGATCAACTTGCGGGTTCCGCCCATGAACCTATGCATAGGGGTTGGCACACGTTTTTGTCTTGACTCTCCAGTAGAATCTTTGGGGCACTCTTTGAAGTACTTTGTGTTGGTTTGAATAGATGAATCTGAGATTGTGTGATGCATATCATATAATCATACCCACGGATACTTGAGGTGACATTGGAGTATCTAGGTGACATTCGGGTTTTAGTTGATTTGTGTCTTAAGGTGTTATTCTAGTACGAACTCTATGATAGATTGAACGGAAAGAGTAGCTTCATGTTATTTTACTATGGACTCTTGAATAGATCGATCAGAAAGGATAACTTTGAGGTGGTTTCGTACCCTACCATAATCTCTTCGTTTGTTCTCCGCTATTAGTGACTTTGGAGTGACTCTTTGTTGCATGTTGAGGGAAAGTTATATGATCCAATTATGTTATTATTGTTGAGAGAACTTGCACTAGTGAAAGTATGAACCCTAGGCCTTGTTTCCTAGCATTGCAATACCATTTACGCTCACTTTTCCCACTTTCTACCTTGCTGTTTTTATATTTTCAGATTACAAAAACCTTTATCTACCATCCATATTGCACTTGTATCACCATCTCTTCACCGAACTAGTGCACCTATACAATTTACCATTGTATTGGGTGTGTTGGGGACACAAGAGACTCTTTGCTATTTGGTTGCAGGGTTGTTTGAGAGAGACCATCTTCATCCTACGCCTCCCACGGATTGATAAACCTTAGGTCACCCACTTGAGGGAAATTTGCTACTGTCCTTCAAACCTCTGCACTTGGAGGCCCAAAAACGTCTACTAGAAGAAGGTTGTGTAGTAGACATCAAGCTCTTTTCTGGCACCGTTGCTGGGGAGGTTAGCACTTGAAGGTATATCTTTAGATCTTGGAATCGAATCTTTTTGTTTCTTGTTTTAGCACTAGTTTAGTTTATAAAAGAAAACTACAAAAAAGTATGGAATTGAGTTTGCCTCATACGCTTCATGTTTTTAATATCTCTCGTGAGTATGATGGAAAGGAAAATTGTGCCAAAGTGTTAGAAGAAGAATGCATTAAAATGTTTGGCACCAAATATTTGAATGATGAGCATGATTGCAATGTTGTTAGTATGAATTCCTTGAATATCCATGATGCTAATGATATGCAAAGCCACAAGCTTGGGGAAGCTATGTTTGATGAAGATGATATTTTTTTGTCCCCAAAGTTTTTATGAGAAAATTTATTATGATGAAAGCATGCCTCCTATTTATGATGATTATATTGATGTAAGTGGATTTGGAGAGGTCATGACTTTATTTTGTGATGAATCCACTATTCCGGAAGAGGTTCCAATTGATTATGAGAACAAAGTTGCTATCTATGATGATTATTGTGATGACTTGTATGCTATAAATAATAATGATATCCATGAAACTTGTCATCATGATTTTAGTTTTCAATTGGATTATGCCTCACATGATAATTATTTTGTTGAGTTTTCTCCCACTATTATTCATGAGAAGAATTTTTCTTGTGTGGAGAGTAATTAAATTTCTATGCTTGTGGATCATGAAAAGAATGCTTTAGGTGCTGGTTATATTGTTGAATTCATTCATGATGCTACGGAAAATTATTATGAGGGAGGAACATATGCTTGTAGGAATTGCAGTAATATCAAGTTTCCTCTCTATGTGCTTAAAGTTTTGAAGTTATGCTTATTTTGCCCTGCTATGCTAGTTGATTATTGTTCCCATAAGTTGTTTTCTCACAAAATCCATATGCATAGGAAGTGGGTTAGACTTAAATGTGCTAGTAATATTCTTCAAGATGCTCTCTTTATGTTACAATTCTTATCTTTTATGTGAGCTTCGTTGAAATCATCATGCCTAGCTAGGGGCATTAAACGATAGCGCTTGTAGGGAGGCAACCCAATTTTATTTTAGCTCCTTGCTTTTTGTTCCTGTTTATTAATAAATTAATCATCTAGAGTCTGTTTTGGTTGTGTTTTTTGTGTTTAATTAGTGTTTGTGCCAAGTAGAACCGTTGGGAAAACTTGGGGAAAGTCTTTTTGATCTTGCTGTAAAAAACAGAAACTTTAGCGCTCACGAGAATTGCTTCCATTTTTATTAGGAAAGTGATATTTAGTTAATTCTTTTTTAAGATAATTAATACATAAATTCCTCGCATCCATCAATTTATTTTAGAATTTTTGGGGTTCCATAAGTTTGCGGTAGTCACAGATTACTACAGACTGTTCTGTTTCTGACAGATTCTGTTTTTTTTGTGTGTCGTTTGCTTATTTTGATGAATCTATGGCTAGTAAAATAGTTTATAAACCATAGAGAAGTTGGAATAAAGTAGGTTTAACACCAATATAAATAAATAATGAGTTCATTACAGTACCTTGAAGTGGTGTTTTGTTTTCTTTCGCTAACGGAGCTCACGAGATTTTCTATTTTGAGTTTTGTGTTGTGAAGTTTTCAAGTTTTGGGTAAAGATTCGATGGATTATGGAATAAGGAGTGGAAAGAGCCTAAGGTTTGGGATGCCCAAGGCACCCCAAGGAAATATTCAAGGACAACCAAGAGCCTAAGCTTGGGGATGCCCCGGAAGGCATCCCCTCTTTTGTCCTCGTTCATCGGTAACTTTACTTGGAGCTATATTTTTATTCACCACATGATATGTGTTTTGCTTGGAGCATCAATTTATTTTGTTAGTATTTGCTTTCTGTTATTTAGAACAATGTTTTGCATCTTTTATTTCAAAAAAAGTGGCATTGATAGCCTTTACTATGCCTATTTTACAAGTCCACATGTTGCTGTTTGAAAACAGAAAGTTTACCGCTGTTGCAAAAATTCCCTAGAAAAGTAAGAATGTGATAAAATGTTGAAACCTTTTGCATAATAAGCTCTGATAAATTTAATACAGTGGTAGTTTTCTTTCATAATTTTTGGTGGTAGGTAAGTATGGATCTTGCTGCACTCTTTATAGACTGTCCTATTTAGGCAGATTGCTGTTATGTTTGCATTGTTTGCATATGTTTGCTTCTTTAATTATTCTATTTGACGATAGGACTATTAAATATGCAGAGGCATTTAGTATGTAATTTTGAATAATAATTTTAGTGATTTGATACAATAGAGTATGATAAGGTTTTTGTATTGGTTTATACTAACTTATCTCACGAGTTCTTGTTGAGTTTTGTGTGGATGAAGCTTTTGAAATTTAGGAAGACCGTGATATGAGAGGAATTAAGGAGACACAAAAGCTCAAGCTTGGGGATGCCCAAGGCATCCCAAGATAATATTTCAAGAAGTCTCAAGCGTCTAAGTTTGGGGATGCCCCGGTTGGCATCCCACCTTTCTTCTTCAACAACTATCGGTTAGTTTCGGTTGATCCTAAGTTTTTGCTTCTTCACATGATGTTTGCCATTCTTAGAATTTCATTTTACTTTGTTTTTGATTGCTGTTTGAATAAAATATCAAGATCTGAAATTTTTAAATGAGCGAGAGTCTTCACATAGCTACATAATTATTTAACTACTCATTGATCGTTACTTATATCTTTTTGGAGTAGTTTGTCATTTACTCGTGTGCCTCACTTATATCCTATGAGTAAATGGTTGAATGATTTGAATGTCATAAATTTGAAATTATATATGTTTCATATGCTTATCCCATGGGGAGTAATGACTTTACATATAAGAAGTAGAGGTGGTAAATTTATTGAAGGTTAGCAAACATTGTATTGGTCACTTGAACAATTCATGAAAAAATATTGAAGGAAGAGAGATTTCACATATAAATATACTATCTTGGACATATTTTGTAATTGTGAGCACTCATTAAAATATGACATGATAAAAGGCTGATGTTGGACAAGGAAGACAACTTAATGAATTATGTTTTCTTATATTCGAAATAAAGTATATTCTCATGGATCACCCAACACGTTGTGCTTGCCTTTCCCCCTGATGCTAGCCAAATTCTTTGCACCAAGTAGAAATAATACTTGTGCTTCTAAACATCCCTTAAAACAGTATTGCCATGAGAGTCCACCATACCTACCTATGGATTGAGTAAGATCCTTGAAGTAAGTTGTCATCGGTGCATGCAATAAAAATTGCTCTCTAAATATGTATGTTCTTTTAGTGTGGAGAAATTAAGCTTTATACGATCTTGTGATATGGAAGCAATAAAAGTGATAGACTGCATAATAAAGGTCCCTATCACAAGTGGCAATATAAAGTGACGTTCCCTCGCATTAAGATTTTGTGCATCCAACTATAAAAGCGCATGGCAACCTCTGCTTCCCTCTGCGAAGGGCCTATCTTTTATTATTGTCTTTTACCTTATGCAAGAGTCATGGTGATCTTCACCTTTCCTTTTTTTTCATTTTATCCTTTGGCAAGCACCTCATGTTGGAAAGATTCTGATATATATATATCCAATTGGATGTAAGGCATCATGAACTATTATTGTTGACATTACCCTTGAGGTAAAAGGTTGGGAGGCGAATCTATAAGCCCCTATCTTTCTCTGTGCCTGATTAAAACTTTGAACCCATAAATATCGCACGAGTGTTAGCAATTGTGAAAGACTAAATGATAGTTGAGTATGTGGGGTTTGCTAAATCAAAGCTCTGACATGGACTCTTCCTGAAAATAAGATGAATTGTAATTGTTTGATGACTAATAACACGGTTTGTTAGTTTTCAAGAAAGTTTATGATCTATACTTTAACATCTGAATAGCTTGTTACTTGATCATGAGAAGATTTATGAGATGAGCTACTGTTATGATATATAATGATGCTAGAAAAGGTGATTGAAATGATCATTGATCAAACTTGTGCACCTGCTAGCATTCACACTTAATAAATTATTTCTTTTATCATTTACCTACTCGAGGACGAGCAGGAATTAAGCTTGGGGATGCTGATACATCTCCAACGTATCTATAATTTATGAAGTATTCATGCTATTATATTATCTATTTTGGATGTTTATGGGCTTTACTAAACACTTTTATATTATTTTTGGAACTAACCTATTAACCCAGAGCCCAGTGCCAGTTTCTGTTTTTTCCCTTGTTTCAGTGTTTCGCAGAAAAGGAATATCAAACGGAGTCCAAACGGAATGAAAACTTCGGGAGAGTTATTTTTGGAACGGAAGCAATCTAGAAGACTTGGGGTGTACGTAAGGGAAGCAACGAGGAAGGCCCGAGGCAGGGGGGCGCGCCCACCCTCCTGGGCGCGCCCTCCACCCTCGTGGGCCCCTTGTGGATCCCCTGACGTATTTCTTCCTCCTATATATGCCAATATACCCTAAAACCATCGGGGAGAAGAATAGATCAGGAGTTCCGCCGCCAGAAGCCTCCGTAGCCACCGAAAACCAATTTAGACCTGTTCCGGCACCCTGCCAGAGGGGGGAATCCCTCTCTGGTGGCCATCTTCATCATCCCGACGCTCTCCATGACGAGGAGGGCGTAGTTCTCCCTCGGGGCTGAGGGTATGTACCAGTAGCTATGTGTTTGATCTCTCTCTCTCTCTCGTGTTCTTGAGGTGATATGATCTTGATGTATCGTGAGCTTTTCTATTATAGTTGGATCTTATGGTGTTTCTCCCCCTCTACTCTCTTGTAATGGGTTGAGTTTTCCCTTTGAAGTTATCTTATCGGATTGAGTCTTTAAGGATTTGAGAACACTTGATGTATGTCTTGCGTGGGATACCCGTGGTGACAATGGGGTAGTCTATTGATCCACTTGATGTATGTTTTGGTGATCAACTTGCGGGTTCCGCCCATGAACCTATGCATAGGGTTTAGCATACGTTTTCATCTTGACTCTCCGGTAGAATCTTTGGGGCACTCTTTGAAGTACTTTGTGTTGGTTTGAATAGATGAATCTGAGATTGTGTGATGCATATCGTATAATCATACCCACGGATACTTGAGGTGACATTGGAGTATCTAGGTGACATTAGGGTTTTGGTTGATTTGTGTCTTAAGGTGTTATTCTAGTATGAACTCTATGATAGATTGAACAAAAAGAATAGCTTCATGTATTTTACTACGGACTCTTGAATAGATCGATCAGAAAGGATAACTTTGAGGTGGTTTTGTCATGGAATTGTCACGGCAGATGTCCTAGTGTGAGGACTTAGTCGCGAGGCCAATACATCTATGTGGTAGCTTGAGAGTGGTTAAGTGGAACAATAGACGTGAGATTTTACCCAGGTTCGACCCCTCACGGTGGAGGTAAAAGCCTACGTCGTGCTTCATTGACATTGATGATGATGATCACGATTACAAGGGAGCTCTATCTCGAGAGCTATTAAGTTGTTTGTCTAAACCTAACTTGTAAAAACCTCCCCCCTCTTGGGGTGCCCTGCCCCTCCTTATATAAGTTAGAGGGGCGGGTTACATGTGGAGTCCTATTAGGAATAGGACTAGTCTACCTTCTAATACAAACCGGATACAAGTCCGGGTCTTAACTCTTTGTAAGGTAAATATTCCTCACGCCTTTCCTCTTAAACCGGCCCACTATTAACATAAACCGGCCTTCTGGGCCTTGGGCCTTTTCATCCGTCTGTACCGCCTGCCAGGTTACCAGTGAGTCATAATGTTCAGGCAAGTTGCTTGTAAACAGTCTGGTCAGGACGGGTCGCCAGTGAATCGCCAAGTGTAAACCGGGTCTCAAGTAAACTGCCAAGTCCGGCCGGGTCATACCGCGGGGTATATCACCGACATTAGCTCCCAGTTTAGCTTGGATTTATCCATGGTAAACTTATGCTGCAAAATAAATACAAGAACAAATTTGATAGGTTATGCCCCTGGTTAATAAATTCTTGTAAACCGGCACCTGAACATCCTTAAGTCCTTGTCATTTCCTTCTTCTAGAAAATCCGGGTCAACAGACCAGCTTCATAATCAACTTGCTTGCATAAGAAATATTGTAAATCAAGAATCCATTTCAGTCGGCCTTCAATGCTCTGACATGACAAAAATATTGGTCTTTGAAATATTCAACTGATATCCAACCGGCTTGAAGATGTAGAACTTGCCGGTTTATGGTTACCACCATTGCCGGGTTATAAAAACTGAAAATTCCGGGTCATGATTGTTACCAACACCGGGTCACACAATCAGTCTTCCTGCTTTGCTCAAAACTGAGAATTTGAAGATGTTCCTGCTTTATATGCATATTACCTGTAGCCCCCAAGTCTTAAGAGGAGAACATAGTGATAGCTTAAGACTTGCTTCAATATAAATGTTGCAAACTTTGAAGAAATCCATATTGTTCATCTCAGTAACTAGTCAAAACTGAATATTCCACATATGTAGCCCCCAAGTGTCGGGTTGTCATGCTTGCAGCAGCCTGGGACTTATAATTGCCTTTATGCTCATAAAAACTACAACCAGTGTAGCCCCCAAGGGCCGGGTCAGTATGCAATAATGAGCAGGGAATTTCTAAATATGATCATGTAGACTTGAATAACAACGTGTAGCCCCTAAGGGCCGGCTCAGTAAGATAATATTGAGCTGGGACTTTATATATATTTCTTTGAAAAGAACATCATATGATGTAACCCCCATCATGGGGCTTGAACTCACGTCCACAAGGTTAAGAGTTTTGTGCTTTACCAACCGAGCAGGAGCAATTGTTGACAGGAGCAATTGGTAGCCCCCAAGGGCCGGCTCATTATGATGTGATGAGCCGGGTCTTCAATAAGGCCAGTAAAGTGTCTTTGCATTAGCCCCCAAGTGCCTCGGTGCATGCTGGCAGTGACATGGGACTTGCATATTTGATGTGATCTCAACTTGAATAATGTAGCCCCCAAGTGCCGAGTCGTAAGCCTACATTGACTCGGGACTATTCCTTTAATTATAGAATAAATCATATCCATTGATAATATGATAGCCATTGCGCTAAAGCGACTTTGAAAACCTTGATCATAATACTGGTTATTGATAACCATAATAAAATCCCGCCATGTTGGCTATTGGAAGAATTGAATAATATAATCCAATGATTTATGAGAGCATGATTCCAATGGCGCAATCCAAATATATACTGGCGACTTATAATCCCAAGCCAGTCTGGGTTAATAAACTCTTGATAATTTATCATCATACTGGCGACTTATAGTCGAAAGCCAGGCCGGGTTAATGAACGCTGGTGATTTATAATAATGCTTTATTCAACATGTTTCTGCATACAACAAGTTTAAAGTGTCGTGGTGGTTTACCGCTGGACGGTTCATAATGCCCAACATATAACCCGGGTTTATAACCAAGGCTGCACTTAAGAATAATCAAATATGAAATATATCATACCTGTGACATTGAATCATATCGTTGGTTTACCAACTTTCTGTAGTAAGGGTGATAACCCAAATCTTGAGTACTGATAACTCCTCCCATGTCTTGCCGGTTTATAATGAAACCGTACCGGGTTGTAATAAACACCGGATTATCCATATATAATACTGGCGACTTATAGTCGAAACCAGACCGGGTTAATAAACACTGGATTACAATTGATCATGTACTGACAACTTGTTGTTGAAAGCTGATCCGGGTCAATAAACGCCGGTTTATCAAAACCATTATAAATCTCATCAAAGGAGAAAAAACTTGGCAAATAAAAGCATATGAAAACTTGTAGTCGAGGCTTTTCACGGGCTGCCAGGCTCCAAACTCGAGGCTTTTCATGGGCTGCCAGGCCGCTGAGTTAAACCATTTTACAAAGCCTTTTAAGATGGACCTCACATTAACCAATCGTCGTTTTAACTTTGACAAGTTCAGGGTCTATGAGATTGACTTGTCAAACGTTCAGCGGGTCATACCAGGATTACCTGGACGGAGTGGCTTACTTAAAAAGCAGGATAACCCGGGGTTTTAGGTGAATACACCTGGCTTCTAAGCCTGGCTTGATATCCTATTACAAGGGTGTAGACTCTTTGTTCTTTGAGAAGCAAAGAGCCCCCAAGCAATATTTTGAGTTGTGCTCAGTGGGTGGCTATGTTTGAGTTGTGCTTTTGCAACATTCTCTTTGGCCCCCAAGTGATTTCCCTGGTGGCCTTACGCCGATCAAGAGGTGTAGCTATGGTTCGAATACGACCAAGCCCGCAAGTGATTTCCCTGGTGGACTTATGTCGATCAAGAGGTGTAGCTATGGTTCGAATACGACCAAGCCCCCAAGTGATTTTTCTGAGAACTCGAACTTTGTGAGAGATATTTCTTCTTGAACCAGATGTTAAACCGGATTTTGAGAGCATCAAAGCTTTGTTGGAGACATCTTTCCCTTGAACCGGATTTTAAACCGGAATCTTCATTTTTAGCTAGAAATTTTCTGACGGCTTTTAAACTCGAACTTGCAAGAGATTAATTCTTTTTGAGCCGGAAATTCTTAAACCGGATTTGAGAGCTTTAGAGCATTGCGAGAGACAACTTCCTCTTAAACCGGATTTTGAACCGGATATTGAGGGCTTCAGAGCTTTGTTGGAGACGGGATTTCCCTTGAACCGGATTGTAAACCAGAATCCTTTCTGATGACCCGGAACTTCTTCATTGAGCCGAGATTTTGTAACTATCATATACTTTCTAAGCCGGAATTTTTCTGACGGCCTTAAATTTTCATCAATATAATAGTAGCCTCTGGACCGGGTTATCCTTCCCTCCATCGTCCTGGGGTTCTTAAATTTGCTGAAACTGGCAAGATTTGCTGAGTTATGTCATCGTAGCCCCCAAGTCTTAAGACGACTCGAGGAGTTGGCTTGAGATTCTTCATACTTGGCCCTGATATAAACCGGCATATAGGTGAACAGCGGACCGCTGTCATATGTTGAAGCTGGAAGCAAGGCGGCGAGTTAATGATCTTCGCAACACTCACTGTATATCCTTGGCGTTGATAACGCAATTTAAATCCACGGAAGCTTGAGGTCGATCGTGGCGGGTCATAAATGACTCTGTATGATTTGTGTCAATAATCTGTCCAGCGGTTCATCCCAGCTGATGATTTGAAGTTAACCAAACTGTAGTTACAGCGACTTGTGCGCCTGCCCATTGAGCCACCTAGTGCAGACGGCGGTTTATAGTATATGATAATTTGCCTCCATTTCGTTGAAAGAAAACCGGGCTACCCGAGCAGTGACTGGCTTTATACTCAATAAACAGCTCATGCAGACAGGTGCGGCCCGCTGTGTTGATGTAGACCAGGCCGCGAGAGATGGCCGACAAAGACGACCGCAGAACTAGGGGCGGCTGAGACAGATGAGTCAGCCACGGCATTGTAAGCCTGTGCAGACGGGGAGAGCCGACAACGGCATTTGTAAGCCGGTGCAGACAAGAGAGTCGTCCGCGGCGTTGGAAGCGGCACAGACACAGGCAATTTGGCTATGGGCATGGACAATGAATCAGTCACGTGTGTTGATGTAGCGGGGGTGGCAACATGTGCAGGACGAGCGCCGGTGTCAAAATAATATTTGCTCACGCCCTTTTTGCGACACCTTTTTATAAGGAATATTGGTCATGTGAAAAAATATCATAGACCAAGTAACTGTTTTTTGATAAAAACAATATTTGTTAATAAAATAAACTTGAATAGATATCACCTGATTTGTTTGATCGACCAATGATTCTTAAGTAGCGTCCCTAGAGAAGTCCAGTAATGTTATGGCCATGCAAATATTGACTGGCCCGCTCTTCATTTCAGTATCAAATCCAAATATCTTATCCATCAATAGTATGCCAGTATCCACTGTTCTTGGGAGACTAGTAACCGATCTATCAGTTTTTCTCTTCTTGCACTTTGGGATGCATCGCCTCAAATTGTCCGTATAGCAGCTCTTATTTCTGCTCATTCTGATTATTGATAGGGGCAGAAGCAAGCGGCGGGTCATCGATGTTGTAGGTAGGAGCCTGATTCCACGCAAATCATGATGGCTCATGCAGCACAATGACAGTGTTGACAGGCGGTAGGGCTACGCGCGCAGTGCCCTTGGTCTAGCTGGGATCTGACTGATTCTTAGGATTATTGCGTGTTTAATGCCCATTTTGCTGACAACATTAGGAGGAAAATCCATTGAAGAAAATGCTCTTGATTCCTGAATTAGCTAGGAGCCGCCTCAAGTATGATGCATGTGATGAGACAATCAAACACCTCTTTTTCTAATGCAAGTTTGCATGGTCTACATGGTTAGTCATCCAAATAGCGTCAAATTTGTATCCGCCAACGAGTATTGCCGATATATTTGGTCACTGGTTGGACGGAATTTCAAATAGTTTCAAAACTCTAATAAGGGTGGGGGCGTATGCCTTATTATGGCCGCTTTGGCTATGTAGAGATGATTTGATTTTTAATGACAAAAATGCTTCTCCTCTGCAGGTTATTTTCCGTTGTACGCACTCGCTTCATACGTGGTCTACGCTACAACAGGCGAAGCACCAACCGCTGTTCAAGGCGGTGTGTACGCGGTTGGAGCAGGCGGCTATGGAGGTTTTTTCCCAACATGAGTGGCAGCACAACCTCCGGATCCATCTACCGCCGAGTTCGACATAGGCAAAGTGTCGGTCCATAGGACTCTACTGTTGTTGTATTGTCGGTTTTCTTACTTTTTCTAGTGTCAGACTTTGGTGTTTGGCTGTGTGCATCCTATTTATGCAGAGGCCGGATGTTATTCATAATATTTTGTATCCGCTTGATGCTACATTTGAGATAATAAAATCGCCCTTTATCGAAAATGTATGATGCATGTATCACTTGACAGAAGCCCTCTGTCCAACGACGTGGAATTTTCTTGACCTTCTAGCAAAGCTTAACTGACACTGCGTATTTAGCTTATCCCATAAAATTCAAAATGGCACTAGTTGCCTTCTTGTTATGACCTGATCCAGAGATCTCTTCAGGAGCTACTAGGCATCAAGATGGCATCCAGACCTCAGCTCGGCTGGACTTTTGCCTTCAGTATATTTTTGCTCTAATGTGAGCAACGCCATCTTGAAATCACCAGGAGAAGTGAAAGACCGCTAACAGTAATTGAATCCCCTGTCAACAGCCTTTTGAGTAGCAATGGCATCACGGGTATGTAGGCGAAGACGAGAAGCAGAAACAGGGCCGGGTGACACGACGTTCTGCACATGCGGAAACAGGGCTGGCTTAGAGCAAGGCCGCAATATCGGCCGTAGCAGTTAGTTGATGCAAGGTGCGGCAGCGACTCGGCGCGCCGGCTCAGCGTGAGGCCATAAATCGGAGGTAGGCAGCAGCTCGTCTGACGGCGAGTGACGGCCGTGAGGGTGATTCGAGGGCGGCCGTCGAGACAAGGTGTTGGAGGCCGCAAAGGCGACACGGACCAGCGAGCAGTTCAGAGGTGATGACGACGGCTGGCAGCTCGAGGACGAGCCGGCAAGGCATCCCGCAGAAGCCGGCGAGACCACCCGAGACCGCGACAAAAGGCAAACCGGCCAGTCAATTCACAGGCGAACGGGTGGCTTTTCGGTTAGCTGTTCGACGAGGCGAGGATGGGCCAGAACGAGGGCGCGGCCGTGGCCGGTTCAGGCGGTGCACAGAGCAAGAGGAGGATGGCGCTTTAAGTTGGGAGCGGGGTTGGGGGCGACCCGCCAGCGACTTGTCAAAGGCGACTCACGGTGATGACTCGGATTGGCGTCATGTTGCGGCTGCGGTAGTAGCTCGGCTCATTGGTACCAGCCTGTGGCAGAGGTTTGACGAGGCCGGCGGAACAGGCAGAGCCGCGGCGGAGCGGCAGAGGCATGGGTGGCCAGATCACCAAACCGCTTCCAAGTCCCCGGCTTTTTTCCCCTTTTCCTCTGCCTCCATGGGAGATGCCTTCCACGTGAGCCACAGAGTGATCTTGCTTTGGAACTTGTGTTTTGGAGTTGTCCCAGTATTAATCCTTCACAATTGCCTTCAATTGATTTTCACTTTTATCTGCGACAATATTCGCGCCGAGTCACGAAAGCTATCGCACGCTGGGTGGCTGCCATCAAACTTTATACGCGCCCTTGTATGAGCGTAACCGAGGATTACGCCAATGCTCTGAATCTGGATTTGAACACGGACAACGGTGTAGGTCTCGGCGACTTGTCCCTGGTATCAACTGATTTCATTTCAGACGCGAGAATTCAACCTGCAGCGGCAACAGAAATTAACCTAGCCTCGACAGATTATCTATAAACGCAATCTTAACTTTCCCTTGATCTTATATCTTGTATATGTCGTCTTGACTATTCGTCGATGATGTTATCTTCTGCGATGACTCTTTTTCATCCGTGTAACCCCCCGTATGTAACCTGCCACATTTGTATTCCAACTCTTGCCATTTCCGGCACTAAGTTATGATATTTCTTCGTTGTCGGGTTTTTTTGTCTTCGGGTCATTTTGTCTTTGTCATGCATCTCATATCATGTCATCATGTGCATTGCATTTGCATACATGTTCGTCTCATGCATACGAGCTGTTTCCCCGTTGTCCGTTTTGCATTCCGGCGCTCCTATGTCCTCCGGTGTCCTTTTCTACCTCTTTTCGTGCGCGGGTGTTAAACGTTTTCGGATTGGACCGAGACTTGTCATGCGGCCTTGGTTTACTACCGGTAGACCACCTGTCAAGTTTCGTGTCATTTGGACTTCGTTTGATACTCCAACGGTTAACCGAGGGACCGAAAAGGCCTGGTGTGTGTTGCAGCCCAACACCCCTCCAAAGTGGTCCAAAACCCACCTAAACCTCCTTCATCATCTAGATCGTTCGATCACGATCGTGTGGCCGCAAACCGCACCTCATTTGAAGCCTCCTAGCTCCTCCTACCTCTATATATAGGTCTCTCCCCGAAAATCCCGAGTCTCCTCTCCCCCTAACCCTAAAATTCCGCTCGCGCCGCCGCCGGACAACGTCCGCCCTAGCCGGACATCCCCGCCGCAGCCAACCGGAGGCTGCCACGTCATCCCGCCGGCCACCTCCCGCGCGCGGCCCGCTGAGCCCGCGCCCGGCCCCCGCGGCCCACCTACGCCGCGCCGCCCCATCGCGCCTCCAACCGCCCTCGTCCTCCCCGCGCGTCGCCCCGCTCCGGCCGCCGCACCACCGCTGCCGACGAGCTCCGCCACCGGGCCGCCCTGCTCCGGCGACCTAGCGCCGCGCCGCCCGGAGCCCGCCTCCTCACCGCCGCCGTCCGCCGCCTCCTCGCCGCTCCAGCCTCCGGATCCGGCCACCTCCTCTCAAGTTCGGCGAGCTTCGTCGACGCCGACCACCGCGGCCATTAACTCCGGCGACCTCGTTCCTTGCGCTGCTACAGTACCCGGCGAGATCTGGATCCAGATCTAGACCTCGGTTGACTTTTTTGCCCCTAACCCTAGTTTTTATGCATACTTCATCATGGCATAACTTCATAACCGTTGCTCCGATTCGTGCGAATAGCATATCGAAATGTTCGTCTCGACGAGTACTTCATTTCATCTCATTGCATCATGTTCATTTTAGCTCATCTTGATGTCCTAAATGTTGTTGGAAGAGGGCTATGTGATGTTAGTTTCAGGTTTTTATCAGCATTTGCTCATTTGTCATTTTTGCCATGATTAATGTGTGCCTCCTATGAACTTGAGCCCTACATGTGTTTTGAAGTATGCCATGCCATCTTTACAGGGGTGTATGCCATGTATTTTTGTGATCTCTGTGGTGACTAGCACAAGCATGCAAAGTAGCTTACCTAATGTTGTTGATTTCAGGGACTTAGAAATATTCTAAGTCATTGCCCTGTCTATATTTTTATGCCATGTGTTCATGTTGCTACCGAGTGATCCATGCCTCTTTTAAGCATGATCAGTAAAGATGTTTTGTAGATATTGTGGTGCTATATCCATCCATGTCTTTGTTTGCATTTATGGAGCACCCTAGCTTGAGTCAATCGAGCTCTACTTTTGCTACAAAATGTTCCTGGCAGATTGTTAACATGTTTAGCAATTTTGCCGAGCTTGTTGTAGTTGATCCGTGCATGCTATGTTGTTGTTCTTTCCATGTTTAGCTTCTATGCCATGTCTACTGGCCGGGTGTATGCTTAGTTTGTCATGTCTTGTCTTGTGGTGAGTGCATCGAGCTCGTAAACATGCGTACTTGATATCTGTTTTGCCATGTTCCAGTTTATCACTAAGTCTGAATCTGTTAACGATAATTGCTATGTTCACATGGTTGCCATTGTATTTTTTGATCCCTTTTGGCTTATGGTCAGTAACGGAGTTTTTTTGTAAGCTTTGAGTAGCTTCATGCCATGCCTTGCTTTGCCATGATATGTTCCTGTAGCATGTAGTTACCTTGCTCTAAACATTGCTTCCTGATGTTAAATTCCTGACTTGTTATTTTCACAAAGTCTGTAACCTGTAATCTTTTGCACTTTTGCCATGCTTGTTTGAGCTTGCTATTGAGTGAATTAGCTGTAGCTCAGTGTTCATCTTTTGTCAAGCATATCGAGCGGACCCCTGCCATGTATTTAGTTGCTATGTTTGGGTGCAGTAGCTTGTTGTTCTTGATGCATTTAGATGGCCTTGTGCTGTTAATCGCAGATCGGTGCCATATTTGTTTTGCTTGTCATTTCCAAACCGTGCATCCGATTCCGGTGATCTTTATATCGATTTCGACCAAAATCAACTCCTCTTTCCAGTGGCACTCTTGATTTTCCAAGTTGAGGCTAGGTTCAATCATTCCTTTCCAAATCATGTATATGCATCGCATACCGCATGTCATGCATTGTTTCGCATTATGTTGTTTGTGCATTGCACGTGGTTGATTGTGTCTCCCTTTGCTTGTTGTTCTTGCTTGGATAGAGCCGGGAGACGAGTACATGATCGAGGAGCCCGTTGAGTACGTTTACGAGGATCAAGCTAACGTCAACTCGGAGAACTTTGCAGGCAAGATGACCATACCCTCAAAATCACTTCTATCTTTGCTTGCTAGATGCTCGCTCTATTGCTATGCCTATTGTAACACCCCGGATGTAACTTACCCAATATGTATTCCAACTCTTGCCGTTTCCGGCTTTAAGTTATTTTAGTTTCTCGGGTTCGGGTCTTTGTCTCCGTGTGTTGTTATCGTTGTCATGCATCTCATATCATGTCATCATATGCATTGATTTTGCATACGTGTTCATCTCATGCATTCGAGCATTTTCCCCGTTGTCCGTTTTGCATTCCGGCGCTCCGTTCTCCTCCGGTGGTCATTTCTAGCTTTCTTTTGTGTGTGAGGATTAAACATTTCCGGTTTGGACCGAGACTTTCCAAGCTTCCTTGGTTTACTACCGGTAGACCGCCGGTCATGTTTCGTAGCATTTGGACTTCGTTTGATACTCTAACGGTTAACCGAGGGACCGAAAAGGCCTCGTGTGTGTTGCATCCCAACACCCCTCCAAGTTGGCCCAAAACCCACCAAAACCTTCTTCATTATCTAGAGCGTTTGATCACGATCGCGTGGCCGAAAACCGCACCTCATTTGGACACTCCTAGCTCCCTCTATGCGTATATATACCTCCCCCTTTCCAATTTCGGATCTCCCCGTCCAAAACCCTAAAGAAACACATCGCGCCGGCCGGACACGTCCGTCCCCGGCTGGAGAGCCCCACTTCGCCGCCGTCGCGTGGGCCCGCCAGGCCCGCACCGGGCCCCCGCGGCCCACCTGCCCACCGCCGCCTGCGCCTTCGTCTTCAAGCTCCGCGGCGAGCCCGCGCCGCCTCGCCTCTCTCTCCGGCAGAGCCGCGCCACCACGCCGCAGCACGAACTCGCCGGCGGCTGCCTCGTCCCTCGGCGGCAGGAGCCTCCCCGCCGCCATCGCCGGCCGTCACCATCGACGCCGCCACCCCGACCTTCCTCCTCCCTCCCCAACGCCGCCTCCCCGAGCTCTCCGGCAAGCCGCCGGCCTACCTCCTCGACGAACTCCGGCGTTCCTCGGTCGGCGTGCGCCCAGATCCAGATCCGAGCTATAGTAACCTAGGGTTGACCTCGATTTTTTTCCTAGGTCTGCATATTATTTGCTCATGTTCTTCATGCTATAACTTTGCATCCGTAGCTCCGTTTTGGGCATATAGCATATCAAAATGTTCATCTCAGAGAGTACATCATTTCATCTCATTGCATCTTTTTCATCTGAGTTCATCTTGATGCCCGAAATGCTGTTAGAAGAGTGCTACTTGAGATAATCGTCAGATCTCCTACTCCATTTAGCTATTTGTCATTTTTGCCATGATTTTTGTGTGCATGATATGCCCATGAGCTCTACATATGTTTTGTTAAGGGTTTTGCCATCTATGCAGAGGTGCAACCCATGTATTTTTGTGATGTGTGTGGTGACTAGCACAAGCTTGCAAAGTGAGGTACTTGGTAATTCTGATTTCAGGGACTTAGCATTTCCACTAAGTCCTTGAGCTGTTTATCTCATATGGCCATATGTTCATGTTGTTTCCTAGTGATCCGTGCCTCTTTTGAGGATGATCATTAAGGATGTTTTGTTAATCTTGTAGTGCTCTATCCATCCATGTCTTTTTTTGCAATTATGGAGCACCCTAGCTTGAGTCAATCGAGCTCTACTTTTGCTACTTCGTGAATCTGGGCAGATTGTCTACTTGTTAGCGATTTTGCCGATGATGTTGTAGTTGATCCGTGCATGCTATGATATTGTTCTTGCCATGTCTAGCTTGAATTTTGTGTATTCTTGATGGGTGTATGCTTAGATTGTCACGACTTGCTCCGTAGTGAGTGCATCGAGCTCGTAAACATGCCTACTTGATATCTGTTTTCAGCATGCTCCAGTTTTCACTAAGTCTGAGAACTGATTATGTTTTTGCCATGTTCACATGCTTGCAATTGTATTTTCTGATCCCTTTTGGCTCAAGGTCACTAAGGGACTTTTGTTAAGATCTTTGAGTAGCTCCATTCCATGCTTTACTTTGCCATGTTCAGGTCTTGTAGCATGTAGTTTTGTTGCTCCAAAGAGTGCTATCTGATCTAAAATTCCAGACAAGTGTTAATTTCACTAAGTCTGAAATCTGTTTGCCATATGCATTTTTGCCATGCTTGTTTGAACCTATTAATGGATGAATTGGCCGTAGCTCAGTGCTAGACTTTTGTTAAGCATCATGAATTCATCCTGCAATGTATTTTTTGTCATGTTTGGGTGCTGTATCTTGTTCATCTCGTTGCATTTAGATGGCTACTTGCTGTAAATCGCAGACCGATGTCATATTTGAATCGCTTGCCATGTCCAAACCGTAACTCCGATTCCGGCGTTCTTGATATCGTTTTCAAGCGATTTCATATCATATTTCCAGTGGAACACTTGGATTCCCAAGTTGAGGCCAGGTTCATGCATCCCTTGTCAAATCTTGCATATGCATCCCGCATAGCATACCATCCTTGCATCCTATTGTTTGATCCTTGCACGTGGTTGATTGTGTCCTTGTTGCTTGTTTGTCTTGTTTGGGTAGAGCCGGGAGACGAGTTCGCTAATGAGGAGCCCGTTGAGTTTGCTTTCGAGGATCCATTCAACTCTGACAACGTTGCAGGCAAGATGATCATACCCTCGAAATCACTACTATCTTTGCTTTGCTAGATGCTCGCTCTTTTGCTATGCCTATGCTACGATGCCTACCTCTTGCTTATCATGCCTCCCAAATTGCCATGTCAAACCTCTAACCCACCATGTCCTAGCAAACCGTTGATTGGCTATGTTACCGCTTTTCTCAACCCCTCTTATAGCGTTGCTAGTTGCAGGTGAAGATTGGAGACCGTTCCTTGTTGGAACGTTATTTACTTGTTGGGATATCATTATATTATCTTGTTATCTTAATGCATCTATATACTTGGTAAAGGGTGGAAGGCTCGGCCTCTCGCCTAGTGTTTTGTTCCACTCTTGCTGCCCTAGTTTCCGTCATATCGGTGTTATGTTCCCGGATTTTGCGTTCCTTACGCGGTTGGGTTATAATGGGAACCCCTTGACAGTCCGTTTTGAATAAAACTCCTCCAGCAATGACCAACCTTGGTTTTACCATTTGCCACCTAGCCTTTTCCCTTGGGTTTCGCGGACCCAAGGGTCATCTTATTTTAAACCCCCCGGGCCAGTGCTCCTCTAAGTGTTGGTCCAACCTAGAGCACCATGCGGGGCCGTCCCTTGGCAACTTGAGTTACGTTGGCTCCCGTACGCTTAGCTTATCCGGTGTGCCCTGAGAACGAGATATGTGCAGCTCCTATCGGGATTTGTCGGCATAGCGGGTGGTGTTGCTGGACTTGTTTTACCATTGTCGGAGTTGTCTTGAAGAACCGGGATGCCGAGTCTGATCGGAATGTCTCGGGAGGAGGTCTATTCCTTCGTTGACCGTGAGAGCTTGTTATGGGCTAAGTCGGGACTCCCTACAGGGATTTGAACTTTCGAAAGCCGTGCCCGTGGTTATGGGCAGATGGGAATTTGTTAATGTCCGGTTGTAGATAACTTGAACCTTAACTAAATTAAAATGAATCAACTGAGTGTGTTATCGTGATGGCCTCTTCTCGGCGGAGTCCGGGAAGTGGACACGGTGTTGGAGTAAAGCTTGCGCAGGTTGCTCTCTAGTTTCTCGCTCGCGCTTTGCCTCCTCTTCTCGCTCTGTTTTGCGAACAGGATAGCCACCATATATGTTAGTCGCTTGCTGCAGCTCCACCATATTTACGTTGCCTTACATATAAGCTTAAATAGTCTTGATTGCGAGGGTGCAAGATTGCTGAGTCCCTGTGGCTCACCGATTACTATTACACCAGATGCAGGGCCTGATGCTTCCACTCCAGATGACGCGCTTGAGCTCAAGTGGGAGTTCGACGACGACTCTCAACGATACTATGTTTCCTTTCCTGATGATCAGTAGTGGTGCCCAGTTGGGGGTGATCGGGACCATGTCGCATGTTGGGTTATCTTTTATTTTGCCGCCGTAGTCGGGCCATGAGTGTTTGGATGATGTAATGTTATTTATGTACTTGATTGACGTGGCGAGTGTAAGCGAACTATGTTATCTCCCCTTTTATTATCTATATTACATGGGATGTCGTGAAGATTGCCTAACTTGCGACATATGCCTTCAATGCGATTATGCCTCTAAGTCGTGCCTCGACACGTGGGAGATATAGTCGCATCGAGGGTGTTACACCTATGCTACGATACCTACCACTTTCTTATCATGCCTCCCATATTGCCATGTCAAACCTCTAACCCACCTTGTCCTAGCAAACCGTTGTTTGGCTATGTTACCGCTTTGCTCAGCCCCTCTTTTAGCATTGCTAGTTGCAGGTGAAGATTGGAGTTTGTTCCTTGTTGGAACATGTTTATTGATATCATTATTATGCCTTGTCTACTTTAATACACCTATATACTTGGTAAAGGGTGGAAGGCTCGACCTTATGCCTGGTGTTTTGTTCCACTCTTGCCGCCCTAGTTTCCGTCATACCGGTGTTATATTCCTTGATTTTGCGTTCCTTACACGGTTGGGTTATAATGGGAACCCCTTGACAGTTCGCCTTGAATAAAACTCCTCCAGCAAGGCCCAACCTTGGTTTTACCATTCGCCACCTAGCCTCTTTTTCCCTTGGGTTTCCGGAGCCCGATGGTCATCTTTATTAAACCCCCCGGGCCAGTGCTCCTATGAGTGTTGGTCCAAAACAGAGCCACTTGCGGCGCCATCTCGGGGAAACTTGAGGGTTTGTTTTAGTTGTACGTAGTGTTCATCCGGTGTGCCCTGAGAACGAGATATCTGCAGCTCCTATCGGGATTTGTCGGCACAGCGGGTGGTCTTGCTGGACTTGTTTTACCATTGTCGAGATGTTTTGTAACCGGGATGCCGAGTCTGATCGGATTGTCTTGGGAGAAGGAATATCCTTCGTTGACCGTGAGAGCTTGTGATGGGCTAAGTTGGGACACCCCTACAGGGATTTGAACTTTTGAAAGCCGTGCCCACGGTTATGGGCAGATGGGAATTTGTTAATGTCTGGTTGTAGATAACCTGAAACTTAACTTAATTAAAATGAATCAACAGAGTGTGTGGCCGTGATGGTATCTTTTCGGCGGAGTCCGGGAAGAGAACACGGTCTCGTGTTATGATTGAACATAGGTTGTTCTAGGATCACTTCTTGATTATAGTTCATCGATCGTGCCTTTGCCTTCTCTTCTCGCTCTCTTATGCGTATGTTAGCCACCATATATGCTAGTCACTTGCTGCAGCTCCACATCATACTTTTACCCTTCCTATAAGCTTAAATAGTCTTGATCGCGAGGGTGTGAGATGGCTGAGTCCGCGTGACTCATAGATTCTTCCAAAACCAGATGCAGGGACCGATGATACCGCTCCAGTTGATTCGACTAAGCTCAAGTGGGAGTTCGATGAGGACTCAGGACGATACTACGTTTCCTTTCAGACGATCAGTAGTGGTGCCCAGTTGGGGCGATCGGGGACAATGTTGCTTTTGGGGTTTATCTTCATTTTGGTTCCGTAGTCGGACCTTGAGTGTAACTGGATGGATGTAATGATATTTATGCTATTTGTGTGATGTGGCGAGTGTAAGCCAACTATGTATCTTTTCCCTTATTTATTACATGGGTTGTTGTGAAGATTACCTCACTTGCGACATTGCTTTCAATGCGGTTATGCCTCTAAGTCATGCTTCGACACGTGGGAGATATAGCCGCATCGAGGGTGTTACAAGTTGGTAATCAGAGCCTTCCCCGACCTTAGGAGCCCCCTGCTTGATTGTAACACCCTCGATGCGACTATGTCTCCCACGTGTCGAGGCACGACTTAGAGGAATAATCGCATTGAAGGCATATGTCACAAGTTAGGCAATCTTCACAACATCCCATGTAATATAGATAATAAAAGGGGAGATAACATAGTTGGCTTACACTCGCCACGTCAATCAAGTACATAGATAACATTACAACATCCAAACACTCATGGCCCGACTACGGCGCCAAAATAAAAGATAACCCAACATGCGACACGGTCCCGATCACCCCCAACTGGGCACCACTACTAATCATCAGGAAAGGAAACATAGTATCGTTGAGAGTCCTCGTCGAACTCCCACTTGAGCTCGAGCGCGTCACCTGGAGCAGAATCATCAGGCCCTGCATCTGGTGTAATAGTAATTGTGAGCCATAGGGACTCAGCAATCTCGCACCCTCGCGATCAAGGCTATTTAAGCTTAATAGGTATGGCAAGGTAAATATATGTGGAGCTGCAGCAAGCGACTAGCATATGTGGTGGCTATCCTGTTCGCAAAAGAGAGCAAGAAGAGGAGGCAAAGCGCGAGCGAGAAACTAGAGAGCAACCTGCGCAAGCATTACTCCAACACCGTGTTCACTTCCCGGACTCCGCCGAGAAGAGACCATCACGGTAACTCACACTGTTGATTCATTTTAATTAAGTTAAGGTTCAGGTTATCTACAACCGGACATTAACAAATTCCCATCTGCCCATAACCGCGGGCACGGCTTTTTAAAGTTCAAATCCCTGCAGGGGAGTCCCAACTTAGCCCATGACAAGCTCTCACGGTCAACGAAGGAATAGACCTCCTCCCGAGACGTTCCGATCAGACTCAGTATCTCGGTTCTTCAAGACACTTCGACAGGTTAAAACAAATCCAGAAACACCGCCCGAATGTGCCGACAAATCCCGATAGGAGCTGCACATATCTCGTTCTCAGGGCACACTCAGATAGGTCAAGCTACGAGTAAAACTAACCCTCGAGTTTCCCCGAGGTGGCCCCGCAGGCTGCCTGGTTCAGACCAACACTCAGAGGAGCACTGGCCTGGGGGGGGGTTTAAAATAAGATGACCCTCGGGCTCAAGTGGGAGTTCGACGATATCTCTCAACGATACTATGTTTCCTTTCCCGATGATCAGTAGTGGTGCCCAGTTGGGGGTGATCGGGACCGTGTTGCATGTTGGGTTATCTTTTATTTTGGCGCCGTAGTCGGGCCATGAGTGTTTGGATGTTGTAATGTTATCTATGTACTTGATTGACGTGGCGAGTGTAAGCCAACTATGTTATCTCCCCTTTTATTATCTATATTACATGGGATGTTGTGAAGATTGCCTAACTTGCGACATATGCCTTCAATGCGATTATGCCTCTAAGTCGTGCCTCGACACGTGGGAGACATAGTTGCATCGAGGGTGTTACATTGATCAAATCGTTGGCGTTGTTGAGTCTAGAAAAATGTTTTGAGTCATTTAGGATTATATATATCGGAGAGTAGGATTCTTTTTACTCCTCAGTCCCTTCGTCGCTCTGGTGAGGCATCCTGACATAGAGTTTTGACTCTTCTCTTCTCAAATTTCACAAAAAAAATTAGGATCACACGGGTATCTTGGAATCGTTCCAATGGTTTTGTGACGAGAACATTGTTCTTGGTGCCTCCTAACATTTAGGGGTTGTGGCAGTGTCCCGGGGAGTTGAGCTCCGAGGTGTTGTCGTCACAACTTTATCGTTGCAATTCTGGAATACCTGAGTTTCGCCGACATCGAAAATCTATTTTATGCAGTTGTTGGTGAGATAACCTCGACGCCACCCAGTACTGGGGCGGGAGTTCGGGAGTATTGCTATAACTCGTATAATGGATGCTTTTCGAAGGTTGAGGTAAATGATTTACGAAGGTTTCTTGGTTATGTGTTGAAGGATGGATACAGCTGGATGTAGGATTTGCTAGCTTTGGGTGAGATATTATGCTTCCCCTGTATCCCCAACACCTGATTGCATAACCGGAAAGGTTTGGGAGTTTCATAGGTGGGAATTCTTGTAGCTCTACTATTTCTTCCGCTGATATTTGGTTTGTGATTGGGTAATCCTCACCAAGTATTTGTTCATGTCCGTACCTTGTTGTTTTATTTCTGCTATGTAGTGTGTTTTGACCTGGAAATAATCAAGAGGAAGCTTCCGGGATGAACCACCACCGTCTTGAGGCGGAACTTGGGCATAACCAATCTAGGGCTCTGGCGGAGCTGTTCTGTCAGGGAAGCTTCCCTTCAGGGGGGGAATCGAAGCCATCGTCATCACCAATGATCCTCTCATCGAGAGGGGGTCAATCTCCATCAACATTTTCACCAGCACCATCTCCTCTCAAACCCTAGTTCATCTCTTGTATCCGATCTCTGTCTCCAAACCTCAGATTGGTACTTGTGGGTTTCTAGTAGTGTTGATTCCTCCTTGTAGATGATGCTAGTTGGTTTATTCGTTGAAAGACCATATGTTCAGAAACTTAATGATAATTAATATTCCTCCGATTATGAACATGAATATGTGTTCACTACTTCAGGATGCTGGTAACGCGACACTACGATTAGAGACCTGAGGGAGTCCTGGATTAGGGGGTGTCCGGATGGCCGGACTATACCTTCAGCCGGACTCCTGGACTATGAAGGTACAAGATTGAAGACTTCGTCCCGTGTCCGGGAGGGACTTTCCTTGGCGTGGAAGGCAAGCTTGGCGATACGGATATGTGGATCTCCTACCATCGTAACCGACTTTGTGTAACCCTAACCCTCTCTGGTGTCTATATAAACCGGAGGGTTTTAGTCCGTAGGACAACATACAGAACAACAATCATACCATAGGCTAGCTTCTAGGGTTTAGCCTCTCCGATCTCGTGGTAGATCTACTCTTGTACTACCCATATCATCAATATTAATCAAGCAGGACGTAGGGTTTTACCTCTATCAAGAGGGCCCGAACCTGGGTAAAACTTTGTGTCCCTTGCCTCCTGTTACCATCCGGCCTAGACGCACAGTTCGGGACCCCCTACCCGAGATCCGCCGGTTTTGACACCGACATTGGTGCTTTCATTGAGAGTTCCTCTATGTCGTCGCCGTCAGGCTTGATGGCTCCTACTATCATCGATAGTGATGCGGTCCAGGGTGAAACTTGTCTCCCGGACAGATCTCTGTCTTCGGCGGCTTTGCACTGCAGGCTAATTTTCTTGGCCATCTGGAGCAGATCGAAAGCTACACCCCTGGCCGTCAGGTCAGGTTTGGAAGTTTAAACTACACGGCTGACATCCGCGGGGAATTGATCTTCGACGGAGTCGAGCCACTGCCGAGCGCGCCGCACCGTCACGACGGGCATGATCTAGCTCTGCCGCCGAACAGTGCCCTGGAGGCCGCACCCGCATCGGCTTCGACCCTTAATTCGGAGCCAACTACGCCGATCGAGGATGGGTGGTTGGACGCCGCCTCGGGGGCTGCAATCCCAACGACGATCAAGCCGAACACCAGCCCCGCACTCCGCGAGACTCGTGACCCCAAGGAGCCGGACTCCTCCCCGGACTCCGAACCTTCTGCGCCCCTACCGATCGAATCCGATTGGGCGCCGATCATGGAGTTTACCGCCGCGGACATCTTTCAGCACTCGCCCTTCGGCGATATTATGAAATCACTAAAGTCTCTCTCTTTGTCAAGAGAGCCCTGCCCAGATCATGGCCAGCAGGATTGGGATGCGGAAGACGAAGAAATTCTACGCCCACCCACCACCCACTTTGTAGCCACTGTCGACGATTTAACCGACATGCTCGACTTCGACTCTGAAAACATCGACGGTATGGACGATGATGCGGGAGGCGAAGAAGAACCACCACCCACAGGGCGCTGGATGCCCACCTGATCATATGACGTATACATGGTGGACGCACCAAAAGATGACGACGAGGAGTGGAAGGACGCACCGAAGGCTTGTTCCCTCGAGAAGCAGTCAAAGCGGCGACGCAAGCGCCGCCCCAAATCCCGCCTCGACAGAAATAACGATCACACAGACCCAGCGCTGGAGCAGGGAGAACCGCTACCGGACAACGGCAATCCGGATAATCAAACTGAACAAACAAATTCTATCAAGGATAATAGTCCGGACGACATAACGCTGGACAGGCACCCGGAGCAGCAGAATGCCTGTAAAAGGCTTGTTGCCTCCGCAAGGAGTCTTAAAAAGCAGAAGCAAAGGCTCAAGGCTGCGCAAGACACACTCCAAATCAAATGGAGTAAAATACTCAACACAACAGCAAGGTACGGCGACAATCGGCCCTCCAAGAGCTACCCAAAGCGGAAGCTGCTACCCGAATTTGAGGAGGAGGCCTCAGACCCCCCACAACCAAATATCAAAGCAGCCACCTGGCCAGATAGACGACCCCTCTACCAACACAGAGCGGCATACAACGCCACTCACAACACAACACGCGACCCATGCGAGGGCTCGCACCCAAAGGACGGCGCAACAAGATCCATCTATGGACCACGCAAGCACGCCCCAGCATACAATGCAACACAACAAACATCCGAACAATGCGGTACACCCAGCTACAGGGGTGCCACACACCCCCTATGTTTCACCGATGAGGTGCTGGACCATGAATTTCTAGAGGGATTCAAACCTGTAAACATAGAGACATACGACGGAACAACAGACCCTGGGGTCTGGATTGAGGACTACATCCTTCATATCCATATGGCTCGAGGAGATGAACTCCACGCCATCAAGTACTTACCCCTCAAGCTCAAAGGGCCAGCTCGTCACTGGCTTAAAGGCCTCCCCGAAAGCTCCATTGGAAGTTAGGAAGAGCTCGAAGACGCCTTTCGGGCAAATTTTCAAGGGACTTATGTCCGGCCTCCGGATGCGGACGATTTGAGTCATATAACTCAATAGCCCGGAGAGTCGGCCCGAAAGTTATGGAACATGTTTTTTACTAAAAAGAACCAGATTGTCGACTGTCCGGACGCCGAAGCCTTGGCATCTTTTAAGCATAGCGTCCGTGATGAATGGCTCGCCAGACACCTCGGCAAAAATAAGCCGAGAACGATGGCCACATTAACAAGCCTCATTACCCGCTTTTGCGCAGGTGACGATAGCTGGCTAGCCAGATGCAGCACCAGCGACCCCAGTACATCTGAAGTTAGAGATGGAAACGGGAAATGACGGTGCAACAGCAATAATAAACGCCGGAATAAAGAAGACATCATGGAGGGCACGTTAGTAAACGCCAGATTCAAAAGCTCTTGGCCAGGTCAGCAAAAGCCGCCCTCTAAAGGCACCAGGGATGAACTGTCCAGCCTCAACAAAATTCTGGACCAAGTATGTCAGATCCATAGTACCCCTGGTAAACCTGCTAATCATACCCACAGAGAATGTTGGGTCTTCAAGCAGTCCGGCAAGCTCAACGCCGTACACAAGGGGGAGGATACACCAAGTGAGGACGAGGACGAGCGTCCCAAGCAAGACACTGGGGAACAAAAGAAATTTCCATCAGAAGTCAAACACAGTAAACGTGTTACACGTGATCAAGGGAAAAAACAACGCGGCACTCCCAGGAAAATATACCCAAGTGCCTGTCACCGCGAAGTCCTGCCACTGGTCGTCTCAACCGATCACTTTCGACCATCGCGATTACTCAGCAAGTATCCGACGCACAGGATGGGCTGCCCTGGTATTAGACCCAGTAATTGGCGGATATCACTTCACACGAGTCTTGATGGACGGTGGCAACAATCTAAACCTAATATATCAGGATACAATCCGCGGGATGGGGTTAGACCCAAAAAAAATCGCCATAGCAATACTACCTTTAAAGGAGTAATGCCAGGCCCAGGGGCTTGTTGTACGGGCTCCCTCCTACTACAAGTTATATTCGGCTCCCCCGATAACTTCCGTCGCGAGCATTTAACCTTCCACATCGCTCCATTCCAAAGTGGCTATCAAGCACTGCTCGGACGCGAAGCCTTCACTCGCTTTAATGCAATACCACACTACGCCTCCCTCACACTCAAGATGCCCGGTCCACATGGCATCATTTCAGTGAACGGAAATATCAAGCGATCTCTGCGCGCCGAAGAGAGTGCGGCTGCCTTGGCAGCCGCACACTAAAGGCGCCCGGACCAGCGAAAACATCCAATAGGTCGTCAAGACCTCAGACACAACTAATCAAGTCCGGCGCCGCTATTTATACTGAATAAATGGTCACACCCCTATTTGTCAATACAAGGGGCTCAACGCGCGCAGACAAGTGGAATTTTTTTCTCATCTTGAATTACACATGGTTTCTTTAAAAACTATCTTTTTGCACGGCAAATTTTTCACCTAAATTCCTCTCTTTTACAGACGATCATCGTGCTACACCCGTCCAGGATACGGCACAACGGAGACACAGGCGCAGACGTGCAACAGGGACCCGCTCCAAGGATTCTTTTTAGATTAAGACCCTGCGTAAACCTTTTTTACTGTCTCTTGTTGATACATATCCACCGTTGAGAAGGATGCTGTCGTCTTGGCATGTGGCCACGCCAGAACAATGGACGTACCTGGACACAAGGGGCTTCTTACAAAGGCCATTATTTAGGCCCGGTTTATACCACAAAGACCGAATACCTTAGGGAGTGTTCGGCGTCGCGAGTTTGGCCCTATATGCATCAGCTCCGAATCATTGTGTTTGGTCAAATGTTGGGTTTGCCCGGCTCCTGTGTTTTGGTGCCTTATGTTCCGCTTTACCGGCTAAGGTAGCACCAGGAGAACTACTGTGATTGTGTCATGGTTCATCCGGACGAGCACCTCAGTAGAGAAAGCCGAAAACTGACTGTCATGATATAGCGTGAGACTGGTCAACCACTCAATGACCTGTTGGAATGTTAGAATTCCTCCGCCTTGACGAAGGGCCGTTTTCCGGCCAGGCATGTACGCACCCCGAGAACGGGAGAGTGTGGAGCCACCAGGGGCTATCTAGTAGCCCCACTGTCAAACTCCTATGGCTAAGTGAAAGTGCTAAAGCATTATAGTCCGGGTGCCTCGCTCCCTCCGCTATCACCTCCTTAATAGGACCAAGACGTTGGGTTAAGTGTGACTGCGTGTTTTTTGCGAGCACCTCCGCATTATATGCGTGGGGGTTGAAGCCGACGGTTGCAATCTTTCAGGTTATACACATGTATACATAAACGGCCGCCCAGGAGGCATCATATTACTTTCAGGCAAAAGTATAAAAATAGCCTTATAAAAATTTATAAAAGCATTTCGCTTACAACGAGATTACATATCACTCAAACATAATATTTTTTGAGCACTGGGTCTCTATCAAATGAGCACCCTCAAGAACTTCTTCAAAGTAGTGCTCAGCAGCGATTCGACCTATGGCCGAATCCCGCGCTGCAACAGTGGTAGCATCCATCTCCGCCCAGTATGCTTTAACACGGGCAAAGGCCATCCGTGAGCCCTCTATGAACGCCAACCTCTTCATAGCATTAATGCGTGGCACCACGTCAAGGAACTGCTGCACCAAGCTGAAATAGCTGTTCGGTTTTGGCCTTTCCGGCCATAGCTGATCCACAACAGACCTCATGGCGAGTCCGGACAACCTATTCAGTTCGGCCCATTCGGCTAATTGGTCAGTCAATGAAAGCGGATGCTCGGGAGAATGGAATTGTGTCCAAAACAGCTGGTCCACTTCATGGTTTGTCTGACCCTGGAAGTACTTGGCCGCATCGGTAGCGCTCGCCGCCAAATCAATATACACATCCTCCGAACTCCACAGCCGATCCAGAGGGGCATACCGTGGATCTCCGAACTAACTCCGCAACATAAAGGATTTCCCAGCTATAATATTCCCGGCTTCCTGCAGCTCCTCCTTCTTCGCCCTCATAGCAGAGCGGATGTCTTTTCTCGTCGCAGCAGCCTTCTCAAGGTCCGATGCCTTCGCTAGGTTTTCCTTTTCAAGAACCCGGCAACGGTCGGCGGCGGATTTTAATTGTATGGCCATCTTGGCCATCTTATCTCGGCTCTCTCCATGCGCGGCCTTCTCGGCTTTCAACTCTTCGGCCGCCTTCAAAGCAGCCGCATTACCAAACCTCGCTTGTTCCTCGGCTCGGGCAAGTTCTGCCCGCAAGGCTTCAACAGTGGCAGCTCCATCTGCAGTCACAACATACTAAAGATACTGGCATCATGCTGCTCTTACTATGTGGCGTTTACCAGATAATGACACTTACCCTGTGCCTCGTCAAGCCTTTTGTTAACAAGCTCGATGTCGGCGTCTGCTGCATCCAATTGTCGTTTTAAATGGGTAAACTCGCTAGTCCGGCTAGCCACCGGAGCTTCCATCACCTGCACATAGAGGCAGTATGGTTATTACCTGGGAATATGATCCTCTGTTCGTCGTCGTTTCCGACGACAACCAGAGTCTCAGGGGCTACTATCTACACAGGGCACACCTAGCACGTGCAGGACTATCATACATTATTTTACGTACCTCAAAGCCTGTCAGTAGACTCATAAAAGCTTCATGCAATCCGCTTTCGGCGGACGAGATTCTCTCCATCACCGTATTCATCAGCATACGGTGTTCATCTGAGATGGCCGCTCGCCCCACCAACTCCCTCAAAACATCCGATCGCATACCAGACGGTGCCGGACTCTTTTGTCTGCTCTCTTCGGGAGCCAGACACTGGGAGCTTCGGGGGTCAATGGGATTATCTTCTGGCCTCACCGGACTCGGAGAGGCCCTCCGCGACGACACTTCGGGGTCGCCCGCTTCTGGAGCGGAGGAGTCCGGAGGAGGCATTTCGCTCTCCATCATCTCTGGAAGAAGATCCCCCGAAGACGAGCTCATTTGAGAGGGGCTAAGGCCCGAACTACAAAGATATATGTGGTGGTTATTTTCTCGGAAGAAAAAGATGGCATACCTGTACTATTAAAGTATTTCAGGTCACTTACGACTCGCTGGAGAATTGATCCCCCCGCGGACTTTGTGCGGCAAAAGCACCCCCAAGGTAGGACCCTCTGTGGGATACTTCTTCTCCCGTTTGGAAGCTTCGGCTTCCGAATCCCCGGGTGCAGTCCTTTTCCTCCTTTGGTCGTCTTCCTTCATGGAGACGCTCGCCCCCTCGGTTAGAATGGGCAGCGTTGGGGGCCCGCGTCCGCCCGTATTATCGACCCCAGTATCTTCCTTCAAGGGCTCCGTGCAAGGTGCGACCAGGAGCATCTTTTCCAATACCGGATTGTCCAAACCCTCAGGGAGGGGGGCCGAACACCAAATCAACTTCGCCTTTGTTAGCCAGTCCTGGTCAAAAAGCAAACTCTCAGAAATATAACAAATGAGAGATAGTATGTTTGGCCGGAAGATTCCTTACCTGTTCGGTGGCGCGGTTACTGCTCAGGCCCACGTCCTCGGTGATTTCCGGACACTCTACCTAAGGTCCGAAGAATGACTTGTACACCTCCTCGTGCGTCAGGCCGAGGAAATTTTGAATGACACACGGTCCCTCGGGATTGAACACTCACAAGCGAAGGGGCCGGCGTTTGCAAGGCTGGACTTGACAAACCAGCATAACTTGTATTACCGCAACCAACCTAAAATCTCCATTGAAGAGATCTCAGATGCGGCTTTACAGTATAGGCACGTCCTTGGCTGGACCCCAGCTCAGACCTCTGCTGATCCATGACATCAGTTATGGTGGAGGGCCCGAGCGGAAAACAGGGGTGGCCGCCCACTTGGCACTTCTAGGAGCCGTGATGTAGAACCACTCCTGTTGCCACAATTCAGACACCTCTGGAATGGAACCTTTGGGTCATGGAGCTCCCGTCATCTTGCATATTGAGGCACCTCCGCACGCTGCATGTTGCCCCTCGATCATCTTCGGCTTTACTTCGAAGGTCTTGAGCCACATGCCAAAGTGAGGGGTAACCCGGAGGAAGGCCTCACACACGACAATAAATGTCGTCATATGAAGAAAGGAGTCCGGAGCTAGATCATGGAAATCTAGCCCGTATTAAAACATCAAACCCCTAACGAAAGGATCCAGAGCAAGGCCTAGACCTCGGAGGAAGTGGGAGACGAACACGACATTCTCGTTGGGTTCGGGGGAAGGGACGGCCTGCCCTTGGGCAGGCAGCCGATGCGAAACCTCGGCGGTCAGATATCTGGCCTCCCTCAACTTTTTGATATCTTCTTCCGTGACGGAGGAAGGCATCCATCGGCCTTGAAGGCTAGATCCGGACATGATTGAAGGTTCGGAGCACGTGACCTGAACTTTGGGTGTTTGAGCTTGAGGTGGGGGAAGGATTCGATTGAGCACGGGAGGAAAAAAATAAAAGCCTTGTCCCTTTATAAAGAGGGTGAATATCAAGCGTCCTCTCCATGGCCGTTTGGACTTGCCTATAGTCTAGGAGTCCTAGAAGCGGTTGGGTTACCCACGCCCGTATTGATGAGAATCCTGGAATAAGGGGAGACGATCTCTGCTTCGACGAGACGTGCCAAGGAAACTGCCTTGCATGACACGCTGAGGTGGGACAATAAAACGAATTGAATAAAGGCTTGTCCGTGGTGCGATGTCACACTACGGAATACGTCAGCAGATTAAGATTTGTGTAAATATTATTCTCTCTATGGCAATATGTGGAAACTTATTTTGCAGAGCCAGACACTATCTTTGTGTTCAAAATCTTCTATGAAGTACTTGGAGGAGGAACCCGCCTTGCAATGCCGAAGACAATCTGCGCGCCGGACTCGTTATCATTGAAGCCTGGTTCAGGGGCTACTGAGGGAGTCCTGGATTAGGGGGTGTCCGGATGGCCGGACTATACCTTCAGCCGGACTCCTGGACTATGAAGATACAAGATTTAAGACTTCGTCCCGTGTCCGGGAGGGACTTTCCTTGGCGTGGAAGGCAAGCTTGGCGATACGGATATGTGGATCTCCTACCATCGTAACCGACTTTGTGTAACCCTAACCCTCTCCAGTGTCTATATAAACCGGAGGGTTTTAGTCCGTAGGACAACATACAGAACAACAATCATACCATAGGCTAGCTTCTAGGGTTTAGCCTCTCCGATCTCGTGGTAGATCTACTCTTGTACTACCCATATCATCAATATTAATCAAGCAGGACGTAGGGTTTTACCTCTATCAAGAGGGCCCGAACCTGGGTAAAACTTCGTGTCCCTTGCCTCCTGTTACCATCCGGCCTAGACGCATAGTTCGGGACCCCCTACCCGAGATCCGCCGGTTTTGACACCGACAAGACCCTTCGACGAAATTGTGTACGATGCAATAATCGCAAATAGTGGTGTAAAAAACCATCAAAAAGGTGCAAAACGTTTGCGATGGAGGATGAATCAAACACGGTTCAGATTTTAGTTGCGCGTGCGGTGCAGGGCATACAGTTCAGTTCAATGAACTATTTGCGATGAGGAGGAACAAAAGAAATAGGCAGCCAGATGAAGGTGTGTGCGATATACCACATACAGTTCATTCAGATGAACTGTTTGTGATTAGGCAACACAAAAGAAACGGTTAGCTAGATCAAGGTGTGTGCGATATACGGCATGCGGTTCACTCGAATGAACTGTTTGTGTTGAGACAAGAGAACAGAAACGGTTCAATGTAACAACATGTGTGTGATACGCGGCAAACAAGTCTGCAATCAGAAATGTGTGTGAAGACCGATAATAACACAAACGGTTGCTGCTAATAAGACGTGTGTGTTATGCGATGGGATTGCATACAGAAGAACAACATATATGTACACATACTTATAAGGACATGGTTGCATAACACAATTAAACATCCACTTACATAGTTGGCTAATACAACCATGGCATTTGCACACACAAAAATGAAATATTACATGCATAATTACATAGGTGGCTACTACACACATGACATTTCCACACACCAATACCGTAAACTATATATTACATGCATGATTAACTAGCATAAACGGTCATCTGATCATCATCTACTTCTTGTGACGCTTGCTCTGCTTGTGGCTCAATCTGGGCTCGTTGATTTGGGTAACGAGGCACTTGCTCATCTCAACGATCCGCCTGTGCATCTCGTAGCATGTGTACACGCTCTTGGCCGCGAAACTGAGGTGAGGTTCATCTAGTTGCCGCATCCAGGCCCTATGCCAGGATACGAGACTTGTTCTGTGGGCATCCTCCTTCTTTGTGCTGCCACAGACCCTGTAGTGCTCACGGATTTCTACAAGGTTCTTGCAGGCCAAGCCCGTAACCCTGAGTGCTTTTACATCGTCAGTGGTTTCCACCATGGCGGACTTGTAGTCGGTGCTGTTGACAAACCTATTGAAATGGTCGCAAGGCTCTGTGGCCATGCAGTAGTGGTAGATGAGGACATGATGGCGCACGCACCACTGGGCGATGACAACCTTCTGATCTATGTCGGGACGACCGGTGGTGTACTGGAGGTCGATGCCGACCACCTTGTACTTTATCGAGCAAGCAACTGCTCACCGCTGTTGATGTAGTCGTCCACCACGGCTGGGTCGATGGTGTACACCACCGAGAGATCTGTCTCCCTTGCGTGGGTCTCCACTTTATTCTCGCCGAACTCCATTGGAGCACCGCTAGACATCCCCTCTCTATGTATCGTCGTGGGTGTGCTTGATGTGTTGTGGGGTGCGATCGAAAGGTTGAAGAGACTAAGGTTATAATAGCTGCGTGAATTAAAGGGGAAGCCGGACGACTAGGAATATCATAAGGCCCTAATGGCAGTTCTAGTTTGTAGCGCATAACTCCATCGTGCCGCATGTAACTGCATCGTGTGGCAACGTGTGTGGAGCAACCGCATGCATATGGGGCCCCCGACGTGATCGTGCGCACGCCCAACCGCTAGCAGAGCACGCGCGGAGGGACGCAAGCAGAGCACTCTATGGTCGCCTCAACGGAGAGCAACCATATATATATATATATGCATATAGCAGTTGAACACGCAAGGAAAAGCTGTCCACAAGCCGAGCGCACCCATGAACGCGAGCAGAGCACGCCAACGGACAGGAGCAGAGCGCGTCGCTATGCCTAACGGCAAGCACAGCGCGCTGTAGCGTCTAACAACAAGCAGAGCTTTCCGAGGGACATGAGCAGAGGCTGGCATAGTGATATGTGGCAAATAAGACAAACTATGCAAGCGATGTCGGAGACATCAAGCACGAATCAGATTAGAGTTGCGTGTGCGATCCGTGGCATACAATTGATCCATCTGAGCTATTTGTGATGGAATAAGTCGTGTTTGTTGCGGGCAAACACTTTCTGGTATATAACCTTAAATTTAACAAAAAAAAATGTTAATGCATGTTACAAAAATTATATAACTAGAAACTATGTTCAAATACGAATCCAACGATATAATCTTTGGTGGCATGCATTCGTATTTTATTAGTTAAATGCTACTTATAAACCAGGATGGGGGTATAGTAGGTAATTAAATTACAAATGTTTCTTGTATTAACCTTATGTGTACGTGTCCTTTCGTCCTCTTCTCGCACATCTTGTCACCCCGCTACGGCAGACGACTTACATCGCAAGCTTGCGCAACGCGCGGGGCATTCTTTTGGCCAAACGGTGGCGCCAATGAATCGTCGGTGAGCCCGTTCCTGCGCAACCTCACAGGTTCCCGCGCAAGCTTCCCGTCCGACTCAGTGAAATCCACCAAAATCCTAATGCTTACCGGCCTGTTATATAAACCCTCATGGTCGGCGAGTCCTGCATCGCATTTTCCCCTCCCTCCGCGTAGCTTATCTCGTCTGCTCCTCCCACAAACGCCAATGGAACCAGTACGTCGTCATCGCTCGGCCACTCTGCTGTCATCAGAGGACAGCTCCAGCTAGGAGGCTACACCGCAGTGGTGGTGCAGTCCCCAGCATAGTGTAGTGCGCGTGGCGTCCCTGTTGGGTGTGCGCGGAACACTGATACCACTCCAACGTATCTATAATTTTTTATTGTTCCATGCTATTATATTATCAATCTTGGATGTTTTATAATCATTTTATAGTCATTTTATATCATTTTTTGGTACTAACCTATTGACATAGTGCCAAGTGCCAGTTGCTGTTTTTTCCAAATTTTTTACAGCGCAGAAAATCACTATCAAACGGAGTCCAAATGCAATGAAACTTTACGGAGAATTTTTATGGGCCAGAAGGAACACAACGGGCCCTGGCTGCGCTTGGGGGGGGGGCTGCCCCGAGGGAGGCACAACCCACCAAGGCGCGCTAGGAGGCCCAGGCGCGCCCTGGTGGGTTGTGCCCACCTCGGGTGCCCCTGGACCGCCTCTTTGCTCTAAAAATATCCCAATATTCCCAAAACCCTAGGGGAGTCGACGAAATATTGATCCAGCAGCCGCACAGTCCAGAACCACCAGATCCAATCTAGACACCATCTCGGATGGGGTTCACCACCTCCATTGGTGACTATTCTTTGTAGACCTTCGGGTCCGTAGTTAGTAGCTAGATGGCATCATCTCTATCTCTCTTGATTCTCAATACAATGGTCTCTTGGAGATCCATATGATGTAACTCTTTTTGCGGTGTGCTTGTTGGGATCGATTAACTTTGAGTTGATGATCAGATCTATGTTTTTACATCCATGAAAGTATTTGAGTTTCTTTGAGCTCTTTTATGCATGATTGATTATAGCCACGTATTTCTTCTCTGATATTTGGGTTTTTTTTGGCCAACTTGATCTATTTATCTTGCAATGGGAAGAGGTTCTTTATAGTGGGTTCGATCTTACGGTCCTTGATCCCAGTGACAGAAAGGGAACTGACACATATGTATCGTTGCTATTAATGATAAAACGATGGGGTCTATCTCTACATAGATAGATCTTGTCTACATCATGTCATCGTTCTTATTGCATTACTCCGTTTCTCCATGAACTTAATACAGTAGATGCATGCTGGATAGCGGTCAATGTGTGGAGTAATAGTAGTAGATGCACCCAAGAGTTGGTCTACTAATCTTGGACGTGATGCTTATGTAATGATCATTCCCTGGATATTTTCATGAGTATTTGAAGTTCTATCAATTGCCCAATAGTAATTCGTTCACCCACAGCTTTGCTATTTTTCTCGAGAGAAGCCACTAGTGAAACCTACGGCCCCCAGGTCCCTTTCTCATATTATTTGCCTGTGCGAAATACTTTTATTTGCTTTTATTTTCAGATCTATTAATCCAAAAAATACATTGTTGCACTTTATTTTATTTGCGATATATTTATTCGATCTATTACAACCTTTTTCCCGTCCCGCACAATTTCTGGCACCGTTACCCGAAAGGGATTGACAACCCCTTTAACACGTTAGGTTGCGAGGATTTGTTATCTGTGTGCAGGGGCTGTTTACGTTATGTTGCTTGGTTCGCCTAGTGGTTCGATAAACTTGGTTTTATATCTGAGGGAAATACCTACTGCCGCTGTGCTACATCATCCCTTCCTCTTTGTGGAAATACCGACGTAGCTTCAGGCGACATCAAAAGGAATTTCTGGCGCGGTTCCCAGGGAGGATCTTCAATATATACCAGGTTCCTAATCACAAATCTCATCTCCTTGCAATTTACATCATTTTCTATTTGCCTCTCGTTTTCCTCTCCCCCACTTCACAAAAAATTGCCGTTTTATTCGCCCCTCTTTTTCGTTCGCTGTTTTTTTGCCGGATCTAATTTTGTGTGCAACCTTGTTTGCTGTTATTATCATTATGGATAATTCTTTCTCTATTGCTTGCACTCCCGAGAACGAGGTTCTCAACTTTAAACAAAGGGGAGGAGAAAATTTAAAAGATGCTTGGTATAGGATTTGCAATGCGCATAATAGATCTATCTGTAAGCAATCCACCGTTGTTCTTCTTCGTTGTTTTTATGTTGGCATCACCACTTGTTATATATTCGTCCTTGATACGATTACCGGTGGAAATTTCTTGATGTGTCCTTCTCTTGATGCCTTTAATGCTATGAGAAATTTAGTGGGCACACCACCCCTCATGATTAATGAAACAACTTTGACTCTCAATCATGTTATGGAAAGACCAGATGCTATGGAAAAGAAAATGCTCACCGAAGATCATATGGGAATTTGTCGGGTGGTAGGTGCGACATATGCCAATGGGTGGCTTATCATTGTGGGAGCCAGTAAGACGTCGCCGGTGCCTGGAAACGGGATGAGGCGAAGACATGCACGCAGGCGAATCTTACCCAGCTTCGGGGCTCTCCGTGGAGATAACACCCCTACTGCTGCTCTGCGGGGTCTCCGCATGATCACTAGATGAACAAGTAGCTACACAATGCTCCTTGAGCTGTTCAGCAAGAGGAGGAAGAAGGGCACGGCTCGCTCTCTTCTCCTCCCTATGTGGTGTCTAAAACTAGCAGGGATCAACCCTTTGCATGGGTGTCCCGGGGGGTTTATATAGGCCTACCCTCCGGGGGTACAATGGTAATCCGGATGGGCGTGGGGCCCTGCCATCTGTGTCTACACTCGCCAGCTTCTGCGCCGGCTGCTGGGGCCCGCCGGCTGGTGTGTCCCGCCGGCTGCCGGCTCCTTGGTCGACAGGCAGGCCCCACTGTCCAGGGCCCGGTCGGGGGCTGGTTACTGTTGCTCAATCCTGGTGATGAGGGCTTCGCCGAGGTGGGCGTGGCTACAGTGTCGCCGTCCGGCAGGTGATCGCTGTAGCCTCACCGCGTCTTGTCTCCTTAATGGGGCGTCTCCTTCGAGGGAGGTGGCAAGCCGGCTATGGAGAGCCGGCTTTGTCTTGGGCCGACTGGGGGAGGCCTGGCCGCCTTCAGGTGTCTCTCTGCCCGAAGGGGCCCACCGCCCGTGGGCCGCACTGGCGGCCCGTTGTGGATGACATCAGGGTCAACGTTGCAATAGTGCTGTGCCGGACGGGCCATGGCCACCCGTATGGCGCACTGTGCCAGGCGTGCTCCGGGATTCGGGGGTGGCAGGCTTTACTGTAGCCACGCCCCGTCACATCGCCGTTATGTGGATGCAGACTTCGAGGATACGATCTTGACCGCTTTGTGGGAGCCGGCCTCTTGGAGTCGGCCTTCTCGCGGCCGGCTTCTCGGAGCCGGCCCTCCCGCGGCTTTCTTCATGAGGGCTGAAGTCGGGCCGCCTTCCGATAGTCGGCCTGGGAGACAGCCGGCAAGGGGAAGGGGGCCCCGCATCTTGGATTTTTGAGGGCCGGATCGGCTCATAATTTTTTCAGAAGGGCTAGGGGAGCCGGCTAGGCTACTCATGGTCAATTACTCCGACAGTAGTCCCCGAAGCTGATCGAGCTTCGAGGCTGACAAAGGGACGAGAAGCTTGGCCAGCTTCCTATCCCGAGGGGCCGGCTTTGCTTGTGCGCGCCGTCTTCGGAAAGCTCCGTTTCTCGTAGGCGGGAACGCGGGTCGCCTTGCGAGCTGACCGCGCGCCATCCCGCGGGCCACGTGGCAAGGAAATCCTGCCAACGCGCACACGCGCGACGGGACGCCGCCACAGGCCCGGGCCCGCCACTCGTAGGCCTCGGCCCGAGCGCGGATCTTCTGTGGCCCACACGGACCGCTCGCCTTCCCTCGTCAGTTTTATTACGCCATCAGGGCACAATAATCGCGGGACGTGGGGGAGTGGGCGCAGTTGATCCCCATGTTCCCCCACGCCACGCCTCCTCGGCTCCGCCGCGCGGGTCTATAAGTAGGAGGAGGAGGGGGAACGCCAGAGGCTCGCACGCTCTCCCTCGCTCCGCCCCTTCTCGCCTTCCTTCTTCTTTCCTTCGCCGCCGCAGCAACCCATTGCCGCGCCGTTCCACCGTCGGGCCTCTCGGTTCCTTTGGTCCTGCCGTAGCGGGGTCGCGCGCGTCTCCGCCGTCACTTCGTCTTGCTCCCCGCCGCATCGCTCCCATGGCGCTGTCGAGCTCGTGGGATGGCTCCAACGTCCACGAGGACCACGTCGAGTTCCTCCGCCGGACGCGGCGCCTGCCGGGCGAGAACTTCGTGCGGGTTCGTCGGGCGCCGAAGAAGGAGATCTCGCCGGCGCCGGAGGAGGGCGAGCGGGTGATCTTCCGCTCGCACTGCCTGCGCGGCTTCGGCCTCCCGGCGAGCGGATTCCTTCGAGCTTTCCTTGAATTCTACCACCTCTAGCCGCATCACCTCACGCCCAACGCGGTGATGCTGCTGTCGGCTTTCGTCACCCGGTGCGAGGGCTTTCTTGGGGTTCTCCCCACTCTCGAGCTCTGGGGGGGAATTCTTCCAGAGCAAGCTCGGCACCGTCGTCGCGGGCGTGCCCGCCCCCTGCGGAGCCTTCATTGCCATGAGGCGGACGGGCGAGAACAATCCATTCCCGCCCATCCCGCTGATCCAGTCGGTGAAGCTCTGGCAGAAGTCCTACTTTTACGTGAAGAACGTCGCCTAGCAAGGCGACTACGTCAACCTGCCGGCTTACGTAGCCGGCCCGCCGGCTGGGAGGCAACCTTCGTGGAGCTACCGGGCCAGGTCGCTGTCTCAGGCCGGGAACGCAGCCTTCTCCCGACTTCAGGTGATGATCCAGTCGGAGGGCCTGACCGGAGCCGACTTGGTGGCCGCCTTCGTGGAGCACCGAGTACTTCCGCTCCAAGGCCGGCCTCACATGATTTGCCAGATGAGCGGCCGCTTCGACCCGTGCCGGCTGAGCACCAGGGAGATGCCTCATGCAGAGGTGTCTTACATGGTGAACTACATCTCCAACTGCAAGCTCGCCGAGGATTGGCGATACGGCAAGGGGCCGTATTCCCGCGCCAACCCTCCGCCTGCCATAAGTTTTTCTTCTTTTTCTTCCTTTTGTAGCCGGCCTCATGATAGCCGGCCTCTGATCAGTTGGTTTGCCCTTAGCAGAACCCTCTTCTTCCGCCGACGGCCGGGGCCGCAGGGGTAGAGCGCCAGCTCCTCCCCGACCGCACGGTGGACGACGCCGATGATCCGGACCTGGGAGCGGCCGCCATGGAAGACGCCATCATGGGGGAAGGCGACGAGGCAGGAGGCGCGGGGCCCGGAGCCGGCTTCGAGGACTGGCCGGACGACGACGAGGTCGAAGCTGCCCCGCACCGCCAGCCGGCGCCTGATCATCAAGGCGCGGGCTCGACTGCCGCGCCGGCTGCCCGTGGCGGCGCGCAGAAGCGCCGGGCCGCGTCGACCTTCTTCGGCAGTCGGCCGAAGAAATCCAAGGCTTCCACGGCGGCGACCAAGCGGGATGAGGCGGCCGCGAAGGCGGCCCGCTTCCGCATGGCGGTGAAACAACCGCAGGCGATCTCGGCGTAAGTCGCCGAACGTCTTGTATATTATATATATATATTTTTTTTTTCGTTGTCCTTTTCGATTGAAGCCCTTCTAAACCTTTCTTTGCTTGCCGGACAGGGCACTGCTTTCCCTTGAGCAAGGTCCTGGCGGCTCCGTAGTCGGGCCGACTGGAGGGTCCTCAGGCTCCCGTCGCGTGGATCCCCGCGCCGACCTTAGGGAGCCCACGGAGCGGAACGCACGGGAGGCGCGGGAGGAGCGGGAGGCGGCGGAGCGAAGGACTGCCCAGGCGGCGAAGGAGCAGGCCGATGCGGCGGCCAAGGCCCGGGCGGAGGCGGCAGCCGCGGAGACGGAGGCGGAGGCCTCGCACAACCAGCCTCCGCTGCTCGTCGTTCCCCTCCGCGCCGTGGCCCCCGACATCCCCGTGCCCCCGTCGGAGGAGGTCGACCAAGACCCGCCGGTGATGGAGAGGAGGGAGGACCACGTGGTCTCCGTGGAGGGGGCGCCGCAGACGGCGCCGACTGGAGCGGGCCAAAGCGGCCAATCAGCCGCGGCGCCAGAGCAGCCGGCCGGGGGCAAGCCGGAGGCAGCAGCCGGCCTCGAGGTGCAGCCGACATTGCGCCAGTGTGCAGGGGGAGGCACCTCCACGCCGGAGCCGCATCGAGCTGCGGGCGCTAGCCAGACGGCGGAGGCCCTGGAGGCGGCCATCGCCAGCACGTCCGAGTGGACTCCTAGCGGGGGGACGGGCGAGCTGAACGCGGCGGCCCAGGAGGTCCGGAACCGGCTTCAAGCCCAAGCCGCCTCGCTGCAGCGATACACCCAAGAGTTCCTCACGACGCGGGCCATCATCCGGGTGAGTCTTCTGACCTTGGTTGTTTTGCTCTTTTGATTTCTTCCATGGGGGCGCGTCAGCGCACCCACTGGGTGTAGTCCCTGAGTTCCGAGTCGGCTGCTGCGCAGGCGGCTTGGAACTTACTAGGTCCTGACAACTATCTTATTCTCGCCTCCTGTCTGATCTTCTAGGAGTATCATAACCTCCGCGCTGCTGCCTTCAACTCCCAGGCTCAGGAGCTGGGCCGGAAAACCGAAGACCTGACCAGCAGCCGGAGTGCGTGCTTTGTTTCGTTCATCTCCTGTGGGGGCGCGTCAGCGCACCCACTGGGTGTAGTCCCCGAGATTAGGGCCGACTGCTGAGCAGTCGGGTCGGATCTTCCTTGACGACTTCTCCCTTATTGATTTTCCTTTGTCTTCATGCTTGCAGGAGCCAATGCCGACTTGAGGGGGCAGCTCAGCGGGGCACAGGCCGCCCTTCGCGCCAAGGAAGCCGAATACAACACCTTGGTCCTGGAGCGTGATCGCCTGGCCAAGAAGTTGTCCGACTAGGAGGAGAGCCACAAGGCGGCCCTGAAGAAGGCGGAGGACAGCGAGGACGCCCTGAAGGCCGAGTTTGAGACTGAAGCGGAGGGCTGGGCTGAGACAAAGCAAGCACTGAACGAAGGCTTCGGTCGTATTGAGGATTTGATCGATGGTAGGCCGCCTTCCTCACTCCTTGCTTGCCCCTTGCCCCCTGATTTGTGTTCTGACTTGTGCTGCTTTTTGTTCTCTGCGCAGACTACTTTCCCGGCTACTCCGTCTTCGCCACCCAAACCATCGAGGCCCATCGCGAGGCGTGCCGGTAGGCGGGGGCTGAAATCATGCCGGATGCGAGCCGGACGCTTGAGGAGCAACTCTTGGCGGTCCAAGCCCGGCTGCAGCCGGCTCACCGTATGCTCCGCCGCCTCCAGCGCGCTGGGGCGCAGGTGTTGGCCACCCTCTGGCCAGGCGAGACAATTCCCCGCACCCCGAGTCGGACTGCCGACTGGCTGGAGGTTGCGGTTGGCCGCTGTGAGGCCTGGAAGGCATCGGTGGCCCGGCTTGGGGCTGGGTGGGCGCTGGAGTTCGTCCGAGCCTGGTATCCAGGGCTGAACCTGGACCAGCTGCGCACCTGGCGGCTGGAGGCCGACGAGGAGATGGAGGAGTTGCGGCCGGCTATCGCTCAGCGTGCTTCGACGATCGCCGAGTGTATTGACATCAGTGCCTTTGCTCCTGAAATAAATGACGACGGCGTTGCCCAGCCGGAGGAGTGGTTCGGGCTGGACTCGGCGGCGGGTGAGGACTCGGAAGAGGAGATCGCCTCCAGCGATGAAGGCGAAGACGATGAAGGAGAGGAAGGCGAAGACATTGAGCCGGCCGGTGAAGCGATCAGCCAGCCTCAGCCTGACCGTGCCTCCAGCAACGAGGCGCGTGCAAGAGCGCCTTCTGCGGGAGGCGGTGATCATGCCGAGGTTCACCAGCCGGCCACTCCTCCAGCCGGCACTGCCGTCTCCACCGACCTTCCCGACTCGCCAGCCGCTCCCCTGGCTTAATCTGCCGTCCTTGCTTTTCCTATTTGTTACCCTTTGAACAATTTTTATTAAACTTGCGCAGTTCCACCCACTGGGGGTGTATTCGAACTATGTTGAATGCTAGCCTTTTGAAGGTCTTTTGTGTAAATATGATTGTGTGCGCATTTGGTTTCCATTCACGTATGCTTTTTATCCTTAGGCTGTTTCCTTTGCCGCCTTCCCCTTTTGGGGAGGCAAGTACTCGAGCTTTCTTAGATTGAAGTGAGGTGAATGGAAGCCGGCCGGCCGGCTACTCTGGTAGTCGGTCGGTGGTGGGAGAAAAACCGGCTTTTGTTATATTAGTCCGTTAGTCCCTAGCCGTTTTTCATGTGGGCGTCCTTTCCTGCCTTTAACTCTTGCTAGCCGGACAGCCGGTTCTTCGAACTCCGACTTTTGGCAAGACAAGGCTTGGGTGCCGACACACTACTTGTCTGACCGCGGGTAGGACTTCTAATATAACTCCAGGCGGCCAGTCCCCGGGCCGACTAGTCGAACCCGGTGCCGGACAAAAAAAGTGAATGTAATGACAAGGTCATAAGCATAATATTCTTCATTTATAGATAAAAGATGGCAGTCCCCGAGCTCACCTCGGGGGGCCTATTGTCTCATACTTAGTACAAAAGTTAGCGTGATACATACTGCATTTCAACTATAAAATCTTCGGAGGAGGTTGGCGTTCCATGGTTGTTCCGACTCCTTGCCGGAAATCATCTCTCTTGCGTGCCTTTGGCTTCTGTGCGTCGATTAGGTAGTAGGAGTCGTTGCCTAAAGCTCCGCTGATGACGAAGGGGCCCTCCCAAGGGGCCGAGAGCTTGTGCTGGCCGGCTGTTCGCTGGATCAGCCGGAGCACAAGATCGCCCTCTTGGAAGGATCTTGGCTTGACCTTCCGGCTATGGTAGCGGCGCAGGCCCTCCTGATAGATGGCGGACCGGCTGAGGGCTAACAGCCGGCCTTCTTCCAGCAGGTCGACACCGTCTTCTCGTGCTTCCTTGGCCTCCGCCTCCATGTACATGGTTACCCAAGGTGAGTCGAACTCGATGTCGGTTGGGATGACCGCCTCGGCACCATACACGAGGAAGAAAGGAGTGAAGCCGGTTGACTTGTTTGGGGTAGTGCGCAGACTCCAGAGGACGGCCGACAGTTCATCAAGCCAATAGCCGGCCGAACGCTCCAGTGGTACGACTAGTCGGGGCTTGATGCCGGCAAGGATGAGGCCGTTGGCTCGCTCGACCTGGCCGTTTGACTGCGGGTGGGCAATGGACGCTAAGTCCAACCGGATGCCTTGCATCGCGCAGAAACGTGCCAAGGCTCCCTTGGCGAAATTCGTGCCATTGTCGGTGATGATGTTGTGTGGCATGCCGTACCGAGTTGTTATATCTGCGATAAATGTCACGGCAGTCGGCCCATTCAGCTTCTTGATCGGCTTTGCCTCAATCCATTTGGTGAATTTGTCCACAGCGACAAGCAGATGTGTCATGCCACCGCGCGCCGTCTTGAATGGGCCCACCATGTCTAGTCCCCAAACGACGAAGGGCCAAGTGAGGGGAATGGTCTTGAGTGCAGAAGCCGGCATGTGTTGCTTGGAGCTGAAGAGTTGGCACCCTTTGCAATGTTTAACTAACTCCTTGGCGTCATCCAAAGCAGTCGGCCAAAAGAAACCATGGCGGAAAGCTTTGGCGACGAGTGATCTTGAGGCCGCATGGTGGCCGCATTCTCCTTGGTGGATGTCTCTGAGGATTGCAATGCCCTTCTCTTGCTCGACACATCACTGGAGGACTCCAGTGACACTACGCTTGACAAGCTCTCTGTTGGCGATTGTGTATGCTCTGGCTCGGCGTTGGACTTGTCTTGCCTCTGTTTCGTCAGTCGGCAGATCTTGGTTTATTAGAAAGTTGAGGATGGATTGAGCCAATGAAGGAGCTGCGACTTCTTCTATTGTCAACACGGCTACTGTGACCAGGGCGGGCGGGCTGGGTGGTGAAATGCTGGAGTCGTCCGCCGCCTGTTGTGTTGGTGCATTCTCCGGGCCGACTACCGTAGTCCCCAAGCCGGGTGTGGCGGTCCTCGGGTCGGCCATAACTACGGAAGTCCCCGAGCCGCCTACTGATGTCCTCGGGCCGACTATCGAAGTCCCTGGGTCACCCGCTTGGTTCTTCGAGCCGGACCCGGCTGCATCGGGGTCAGGCGGCACGAAGATGGAATCAGACTCTGGAGACGGCTTGAGGAGGCGTTGTAGAGAGACGCCATTTGGTATTGCTTCCCGAGTGGAGCCTATTCGAGCCAGGGCATCAGTTGGCTCGTTGTCGGCTCGCGGTACATGGAGGAACTCGCATCCTTCAAAATACCCACTGATCTGCTGAACGAGGAAGCGGTAGCTTGCCATATTTGCGTCCTTGGCATCCCAGTCGCCGGATGATTGCTGGACCACCAAGTCCGAGTCGCCATAACATAGGATCCGGCGAATGCCGAGTTCTTTGGCAAGCCGGAGCCCGTGTATGAGCGCCTCGTACTCAGCCACGTTGTTGGAGGCGGCAAAGTGAATTTGCAGTGTGTATCTGAGCTTGTCGCCTTTGGGAGAGGTGAGGATGACGCCGGCTCCCAAGCCGGTGCGCATCTTGGACCCATCGAAGTGCATGCGCCAATGAGTGGAGTCAGGAGCCGGCGGTAGGTACTGGGTCTCGGCCCAGTCGACGAGGAAGTCGGCCAATGCTTGGGACTTCATGGCGGTGCGAGGGTGGTAGAAGATCATGTAGGGGGCCAGCTCGATGGCCCATTTCACCACCCGGCCGGATGCATCCCGGCTGCCTATGATCTCGGCCAGCGGGCGGTGCATACAACCGTGATGGGATGCTCTTGGAAGTAGGGCTTCAGCTTCTTGGCGGCGAAGTACACACCATAGCACATCTTCTGGTAGTGCGGGTAGTTCTGCTTCGAGGTAGACAGCACCTCGCTCAAGTAGTACACCGGCCTCTGGACCGGCTGGGCTCGGCCCTCTTCTGAGCGTTGGACTATGATGACGGTGCTGACCACCCGGCTGGTTGCGGCAATGTAGAGGAGCATGGGCTCTTTCTCAGTCGGCGCAGCCAGGACAGGCAGTGTGGCCAGCATCTTCTTCAGCTCGTGAAAAGCTTGGTCGGCTTGGTCATTCCACTCGAAGTGGTTGGTCTTCTTCATGAGGCGGTAGAGGGGAAGAGCTTTCTCTCCGAGCCAGCTGATGAAGCGGTTCAGGGAGGCCAAGCATCCGGTGAACTTCTGGACGTCTCGAAGTTTGGTGGGAATCGCCATTCTCTCAATGGCCTTGATCTTTACTGGGTTGCATTTGATGCCGCGTTCGGAGACCAGGAAGCCTAGGAGCTGGCCGGCTGGCACTCCGAACACGCATTTCTCGGGGTTGAGCTTGATTCGGAACCGGCGTAGGTTCTCAAATGTTTCCTTGAGGTCTTCCAGCAAGGTGCCGCGCTTCTCCGTCTTCACCACAATGTCGTCTACATAGACGTGGGCATTTCTGCCGAGCTGCTTGAGGAGGCACTTCTGCATGCAACGCTGAAAAGTGGCACCGGCATTTCTCAAGCCGAATGTCATAGTCAGATAGCAGAAAGCTCCGAATGGCGTGATGAAGGCAGTCTTCAGGCGGTCTGCTGGGTCTAACTTTATCTGGTGGTATCCTGAGTAAGCATCCAAGAAACTCAACAGCTCGCATCCGGCCGTGGAGTCTATCACTTGGTCAATCCTCGGCAGGGAAAAGGGATCTTTGGGGCAAGCCTTGTTGAGGCTCGTGTAGTCTATGCACATGCGCCACTTGTTGTTCTTCTTTAGCATGAGGACCGGGTTGGCGAGCCACTCTGGAAAGAAAAATTCCATAATGAAGCCGGCTGCAAGAAGCTGGGCTATCTCCTCTCCCACAATCCTTCTTTTCTCCTCCGATAGTCGGCGGAGGGGTTGTTTGACTGGTTTTGCATCTTCTCGGACGTGTAGCTTGTGCTCGGCGAATTCCTTCGGAACACCCGGCATGTCCTTGGGGGACCATGCAAAGATGTCCCGATTCTCACGGAGGAAATCGGCGAGCTCGCCTTCCTATTTGCTGTTTAGGTTTGCCCCGATGATGGCAAACCTCTCTGGGTGCTCGGGGTCAAGAGGTATCTTCTTCGTCTCCTTGGCCGGCTGGAAAGATCCTTGGGCATCATACTCCTTGGGATCGGGGGACAGGGCCGACTGTTTGCCGACCATGGCCACGACTCGGTCCAACATCTTCTTTTCTTCGGCAATCACAAGGGACTCGGCCAGCCGGCTGCTGGCTGCTGCGCACTCGGAGGACTTCTTGTAATCGCCGGCTATGGTGATGACGCCCTTGGTGCTCGGCATCTTCATCTTGAGGTATGCATAGTGGGGAACTGCCATGAACCTGGCCAAGGCAGGTCGGCCATGCAATGCATGGTAGGGGATCTCCAGGTCCACCACTTCAAACCAGATCGCTTCTCGGCGGAAATGCTCCTTGTCCCCAAAAAGTACATCAATCTTGATCTTGCCAATGGGGGCGCATGACAGGCCGGGTACGATGCCATGGAACACAGTCCGAGTAGGCATGAGTTGCTTCGTCTTGACATTCAGCTTTTCTAGGGTGTCACGGTACAGGATGTTGATGCTGCTCCCGCCGTCTATCAGCACACGGGAGAAACGGGCGGCGCGTCTATCCGTTGCAAGGGTGGCATCCAAAACCAATGCATAAGAGCCGGGAGATGGCATCACCTCTGGGTGGTCGGCCCTGCTCCAGCTGATAGGTTTTTCTGACCAGTGCATGTGCTCGGCGGGGTTGGCAGCGACCATGCTGACCTCTTGGTGCTCTCGGCGTTTGCTGCGCCGGTCTTCGGGCTGGCTTGTAAAGACGATATAAGCGGCATGCTCGTCGGGGAACTCATCATGCACGGCTCCGACTGCAGGCCGAGCGGTCGGCGGCTGCGGAGCCGGAGGCGGCAGACCGGCAAGCGGAGGTGGCGCGAGCCCTTCGCCTTTGGAGATTCGGGTGAGCCAGTGGCACTTCCGGGTTGTGTGGTTGGACGGCTTCGCGCTGCTGTGGAACTTGCATGGGGCGTCAAGAGTCTGCTCGTAGGAGAAGGCCGGCTGCCAAGCCGGCTTGCCGCCCCTCTGCTTCTTGGGTGCGGGCCGCCCTTCGGGCTGCTCGTCTTCGACTGTGGCCACCTTCCGACTGGTGGAGGGTGGCACGGGGCCCTTGCGCTTGTGATCGTTCTGGTGTGGGCGTCGGACGGAGTCCCTAGCCGGCGTCTTGGGCGCCGGGTTGAGTACTTTCCCGGACGCGTCTACCCGGAGTTCGGTCTTCATTGAGGAGTCGGCGGTGGCGTACTTGTCCGCTATGACCAGAAGCTCGTCGAGGGTAGTCGGCTCGTCGCAGAGGAGCTTGTGCTTGAGGAGGGTGCCTTTTCGGCACCCGGCAGTGAAGTATTCTATGGCTTGCACCTCGTGCACCCCTTCGCAAGAGTTGCGGAGCTCGGCCCAACGCGTGAGGTAGTCGCGAGTGGACTCAGCGGGGCCTTGTACACACAAGGAGAGCTGTCTGGGCTTGGGAGCCCGCTTGTAGGTGCTGGTGAAGTTGCGGATGAAGGCTTTTGTGAAGTCTAGCCAGCCGTTGATGCTGTATGGCTTGAGGCTGTTGAGCCAGGTCCGCGCCGTGCCTTGCAGCATGAGGGGCACGTACTTCACGGCAACACACCTGTTGCCGTTGGCTATGCTAACCGCCGTGGAGTAGTCGATCAACCAATTTTCCGGCTTCACGGAGCCGTTGTACTTGGTCATGTCTCTTGGGAGCGAGAACCCTTTGGGGAAAGGCTCGTCGCGGATGCGGGGGCCGAAGCAAGGCGGGCCGACATCGTCTTCTTCTTCCAGCGCCAGGGATCACGCTAGGCGGTCGATCCGATGGCGGGCGTCATTCTCGCCGACTCCTTCGCGGCGACCTAGCCGGCCGCTGAGAGTCGGATGCGCAACAGGCGGTGGGGTGGGATATCTCTCCCCACGGGACCGAGGCGGAGGCGGGTTGCCCCACCACTCCACGGCCCGGGGATGGCCTTCTGCGTCTCGCTCGATGGAGATTCGGGTTCGGCTTCGGCTGGCAGCCGGCTCTTTCTCGCGCCGCGCGCGGGTTTTTGCCCGCGGTCAGCGTCTGGGACATCGCACCGTGATCTCGGCACGGGGGAGGGCTTTCCGCGCGGGCGTCGGCTTCGTGTCGCTGCGCGGCCGCATCGATTAGCTGCTGGATGCGTCTGGTCATGTGGGGGAGTTCTTCGGCCCCCAATCCATCTAGCTCGTCTACGGCCGCCTGGGCGGCGCGCAGGTTCTCAAGTGGAGTGGCGTAGACTGGGCGGTCGACTCCTAGTGTGTCGGCGACGACAGCGCCGTGCTGTCTGACAACGCCGGCCCGGCTGGGCCCACTCGGGGGCGGCATGCCAAAGGCGGCGCGGTCGGCTTTGCGCCGGTGGGCCTCAGTGAGGCGTCTCATGGAAGCCAGCTTCCGGCCCTCCGCGAGGAGGGCGAGGCGGCGAGCCTCTAGTGCTTCAGCGTCGGCATCGGCCGAGAGGGGGATGGACAAGTCGTGGACCGCCGCATGCGGGGCGTCGTGGGTGCTCTCGTCAGAGGCACCGTCGTGGCCGATGATCATCACCTCGGTGGTGACAGCGTCGCAGCCATCGGCCCGGGGAAGCGGGTCATTGTAGATCATGACGTCGGTGGGGAAAGTGTCGAGTGAGGCCGTGCCGGAGTCGATAGGCATCGGATCGGTGGAGCCGACCGACTCCAAGTCCACAGCAGGCTCGCTGGAGATGCGGAGTTGGCCGAGGAGGTTGACGACGTGGTCGGTGTCCACGTCAGAGGCGAGCTCGTCGGAGATGAGGGTCTTGTCAAGGAGATCGGCGAGGCCGCTCGCTGCACAGACGTTGGTGATGCCTTGCAGCGCGTCGTGGCAAGTGCCATCGGGCGTGCAGGCTGGCTACGCTCACTGGGGAGGAAGAGGGTTCCCGTCCAGAACAGGTCTCCGGACGACGGTGCACCTTTCCCCACGGTGGGCGCCAAATGTCGGGTGGTAGGTGCGACATATGCCAACGGGTGGCTTATCATTGTGGGAGCCAGTAAGACGTCGCCGGTGCCTGGAAACGAGATGAGGCGAAGACATGCACGCCGGCGAATCTTACCCAGCTTCGGGGCTCTCCGTGGAGATAACACCCCTACTGCTGCTCTGCGGGGTCTCCGCATGATCACTAGATGAACAAGTAGCTACACGATGCTCCTTGAGCTATTCGGCGAGAGGAGGAAGAAGGGCACGACTCGCTCTCTTCTCCTCCCTATGTGGTGTCTAAAACTAGCAGGGATCAACCCTTTGCATGGGTGTCCCGGGGGGTTTATATAGGCCTACCCTCCGGGGGTACAAAGGTAATCCGGCTGGGCGTGGGGCCCAGCCGTCTGTGTCTACACTCGCCGGCTTCTGCGCCGGCTGCTAGGGCCCGCCGGCTGGTGGGTCCCGCCGGCTGCCGGCTCCTTGGTCGACAGGCAGGCCCCACTGTCCAGGGCCCGGTCGGGGGTTGGTTACTGTTGCTCAATCCTGGTGACGAGGGCTTCGCCGAGGTGGGCGTGGCTACAGTGCCGCCATCCGGCAGGTGATCGTTGTAGCCTCACCTCGTCTTGTCTCCTTAATGGGGCGTCTCCTTCGAGGGAGGTGGCAAGCCGGCTATGGAGAGCCGGCTTTGTCTTGGGCCGACTGGGGGAGGCCTGGCCGCCTTCAGGTGTCTCTCTACCCGAAGGGGCCCACCGCTCGTGGGCCACATTGGCAGCCCGTCGTGGATGACATCAGGGTCAACGTGGCAATAGTGCTGTGCCGGACGGGCCATGGCCACCCGTACGGCGCACTGTGCCAGGCGTGCTCAGGGATTCGGGGGTGGCAGGCTTTACTGTAGCCACGCCCCGTCACATCGCCGTTATGTGGATGCAGACTTCGAGGATACGATCTTGACCACTTTGTGGGAGCCGGCCTCTTGGAGTCGGCCTTCTCGCAGCCGGCTTCTCGGAGCCGGCCCTCCCGCGGCTTTCTTCATGAGGGCTGAAGTCGGGCCGCCTTCCGATAGTTGGCCTGGGAGACAGCCGGCAAGGGGAAGGCGGCCCTGCATCATGGATTTTTGAGGGCCGGATCGGCTTGTAATTTTTTCAGAAGGGCTAGGGGAGCCGGCTAGGCTACCCGTGGTCATTTACTCCGACAGAATTATAGATAAAAATATACATAATTTTGCCACTAATACGGGGTCAAAAGCGGGAGATATTCTTAAGTTGCTAAAGGAAAAGGGTACCACAATTCATGAAAGAATAGAAGAAATCCCTTCTCGGATTGTTAAATTAGAAGAAATTTTTAGTAATCTAAGCACGGCTTCCGCTTCCGCTAAAACTATCTAAAAAACTCCCATTAAAATTGGTAGATCTTCCAAGAACAAGGTTGCAACCTCTAGTAATAGTAATAAAGAAGATCTTAAGATGATTGGTATCCACCCGGATTTTGTTGAAGTGATAAGAGATCCTTTTTGCAAGAATGAAATCTTTGGATTTATTCCTAGAAGTGTTGTTATTGAAAATCTTTATGCTAAATCTTTCAAGGATTCTAAGTGTTTGATCGAAGAGTTGGACAAAGATGACAAAACTTAGATCCTTGCTTTATGCCTAGCTAAGGGTGTAAAATTATAACGATTGTTGGGAGGCAACCTGATGAATAAAGTTTATTTTTTTCTTTTTGCTTCCTGTTTTTGAGTGTTAGCACAATTATGCAACTTTTATGATTGCGTTTTCTATGTTTTAATTAGTGTTTGTGCCAAGTAAAGCCTTTAGGATCTTCTTGGGTGATAGTTGTTTGATCTTGCTGAAAAATAGAAACTTTTGCGCTCACGAAAATAATTATCGTTTTTTTACCAGAGAGCGATAAAATATCAATTCCACTTGAAGTAGATCAATATACAAATTTCTCAGGTCGTCCTATTTTTTCAGAATTTTTGGAGTTATAGAAGTATTCGAAATAGTCAGATTCCTATAGACTGTTCTGTTTTGACAGATTCTGTTTTCTTTGTGTCGTGTTTTTATTTTGATGACTCTATGGTTTTCTTTGATGAGTTTTTGCCATAGAAAAGTTAGAATATAGTAGATATAATACAAGAAAAAATATGATTTTTTGATACAACACTTATAGTAGTGATTTATTATTCTTACACTAACGGATCTCACGAAGGTTTGTTGAGTTTTGTGTGATTGAAGTTTTCAAGTTTTGGGTTATCTTACGATGGATGAAGGAATAAGGAGTAGAAGAGCCTAAGCTTGGGGATGCCCCCGCATCCCAAGCTATTATCCAAAAATGAGCAACCAACTAAGCTTGGGGATGCCCCCGAGTGGCATCCCCTCTTTCTTCTAATGACCATCGGTATTTTACTCGAAACTATATTTGTATTCGTCACATACTATGTGTTTTGCTTGGAGCGTCTTGTATGATATGAGTCTTTGCTTGTTTTATTTTGTGTTTTAAGTCTTGATCCCTTGCTGTACACACCAATTTGAGAGAGCCAAAATTATGTCATGACTTGCTAGAATTGCTCTCTATGCTTCACTTAAATTTTTTATGAGCTATGGACTTGCTCTAGTACTTCACATATATCTTTTTGAGCACGGTGTGCTTTAGTATTTTTGAAGAAATGCTCTCTTGCTTCACTTAGATTTGTTTGAGACTTAGTAAAATTTTCAAGAAATTATATCTTGCTTCACTTAAATTAATTTGAGAGAAAGAAATATTATGCTCATGATCTTCACTTATATTTGTTTGACCTTGTGAAAAGCAACATATCTAAATTAGTCCCAAAGTGATAGATATCCAAAAAGGATATAATAAAAACTTTCAAGAAGATCATTGGACAAAATAAACTTAATTCTTAGTAATAGTTTTGAGATGTGATGACGTGATATGTGAGTCATCTTGATGAGTAATTATGCTTTAGTAAGAATATTGGTGTTAAGGTTTGTGATTCCCTATGCAAGCATGAAAGTCAATAATTATGCAATGAAATTATATCCTACTTATGGTGCATTATTCAGTGTTAGTTATGCTTAATGCTCGCTTATGAGATTATTTGTTTCTTGGTTGGTCGCTTCCCAATCTTTTGTTAGCCTTCATTTTGCACTAAGTATGATCACTACTTATGCATCCAAAAAACCTTTAAACCAGTTTTGCCACATGCGTCCACTATATCTACCTATCCGCGGTATTCTTTTGCCGTTCTAAGCAAATTTGCATGTTCCATCTCTAATTTTCAAAAATAAACTTCTCTTTTGTGTGTTTGTTTCGCTCACGGAACGATGAGGGGTGGCTAATATTTTCCATGCTAGATGTGTTATTCTCATGATGACTGTTTATTCACTTGTCATTGCACGAGAGTAAGGCAAAGGTATTAGGGATGCCCAGTCCTGAAATGCAAAAAAATGAATTTACTTTATGTTGTCAAATAATAAATTCCTTGGAAAGTGTTGGTATGGAGGGCACCCGTGGATACGGTTAGCCATGGAAAGTGAAGTATGGTGGAAAAAGGAATAAACTTTATTTTCTGTTTGGGAACCACCTATGATATATCTAAGCATGGTAAGTATTGGGAATTCTAAGTTGTTTTCGTTGGTGGGGTGGATACACCTCCCAAAATGTTTTTATCTCTAAGTTTTTCGCTTTGAGCTCTGGCACCTCTATAAATCCCTACTTCCCTCTGTGAAGGGCCTATCTTTTACTTTATGCAATTTTTATTTTAAATTTGAGTCTCCATCTTATCTTACAAAAGCACCAACAAGGAGGTAATATGGTCGTACTTGAGTATTGGACATAGCTAATATGCGAGTGTGTTTCATGAATGGATCAATGGTTGAGCATGATGGGCTAGGGATAGCTTATTTTAGCGTTGATATTTTGAAAGACATGTTTGCTTGTTGATATGCTTGAGTATTTAAATTATCATGTCAAAACTAAACTATTGCTTTGAACAATATAAAAGTCCAAATGTCCATGCTATGAAGAAAAGAAATAGGATATGCCATGTTAGGCAGCATTTCACATCAAAATTTCTGTTTTTATCACTTCCCTACTCGAGGACGAGTAGGAGTTAAGCTTGGGGATGCTGATACGTCTCCAACGTACCTATAATTTTTTATTGTTCCATGTTGTTATATTATCAATCTCGGATGTTTTATAATCATTTTATAGTCATTTTATATCATTTTTTGTACTAACCTATTGACATAGTGCCAAGTGCCAGTTGTTGTTTTTCCATGTTTTTTACATCGCAGAAAATCAATATCAAATGGAGTCCAAATGCCACGAAACTTTATGGAGAATTTTTATGGGCCAGAAGGAACACAACAGGCCATGGCTGCGCCTGGGAGGTGCCCCGAAGGAGGTACGACCCACCAGGGCGCACTAGGAGGCCCAGGCACACCCTGGTGGGTTGTGCCCACCTCGGGTTCCCCCTGGACCGCCTCTTTTCTCTATAAATATCCCAATATTCCCAAAATCCTAGGGGAGTCGATGAAATACTGATCTAGCCGCCGCAGAGTCCAGAACCACCAGATCCAATCTAGACACCATCTCGGATGGGGTTCACCACATCCATTGGTGCCTCTCTGATGATGCGTGAGTAGTTCTCTGTAGACATTCGGGTCCGTAGTTAGTAGCTAGATGGCTTCATCTCTCTCTCTCTCTCTCTCTCTCTTTATTATCAATACAATGGTCTCTTTGAGATCCATATGATGTAACTCTTTTGCGGTGTGTTTGTTGGGATAGATGAACTTTGAGTTTATGATGAGATCTATGTTTTTATATCCATGAAAGTATTTGAGTTTCTTTGATCTCTTTTATGCATGATTTCTTATAGCCTCGTATTTCTTCTTCGATATTTGGATTTTTTGGCCAACTTGATCTATTTATCTTGCAATGGGTGGATGTGCTTTGTAGTGGGTTCGATCTTACGGTGCTTGATCCCAGTGACAGAAAGGGGTCGATCTCTACATAGATAGATCTTGTCTACATCATGTCATCGTTCTTATTGGATTACTCTGTTTCTCCATGAACTTAATACACTAGATGCATGCTGGATAGCGGTCGATGTGTGGAGTAATAGTAGTAGATGCAGGTAGGAGTCGGTCTACTAATCGTGGACGTGATGCCTATGTAATGATCATTGCCTGCATATCATCATGAGTATTTGAAGTTCTATCAATTGCCCAACAGTAATTCATTCATCTACCGCTTTGCTATTTTTCTCGAGAGAAGCCACTAGTGAAACCTACGGCCCCCGGGTCTCTTTCTCATATTATTTGCCTTTGCGATCCACTTGTATTTGCTTTTATTTTCAGATTTATTAATCCAAAAATAAAAATACTTTGCTGCACTTTATTTTATTTGCGAACTATTTATTCAATCTATTACAACCTTTTTCCTGTCACACACAATTTCTGGCACCGTTACTCAAAAGGGATTGACAACCCCTTTAACACGTCGGGTTGCGGGGATTTGTTATCTGTGTGCAAGGGCTGTTTACGTTGTGTTGCTTGGTTCTCCTACTGGTTCAATATCCTTAGTTTCATATCTGAGGGAAATACCTACCGCCGCTGTGCTGCATCATCCCTTCCTCTGTGGGGAAATACCGACGTAGCTTCAAGCGACATCAAACACCCACCACACGCTCTGCCGCCGTTGTCGCCACACCACCATTGAAAGCCAGGGCCTTTGCCCGCTCCATCGTGGTGGCCCGAAGGCGGGAGGTGGCTGTCGTGGCCGCCACCCCACTGTCGGCCATCACCCGCTCTACCAACGCGGCCCGATGGCGGGAGGTGGCCGTCATGGCCGCCACCCCACTGCCGGCCATCACCCGCTCCGCCACCGCGGCCCGAAGGCGGGAGGTGGCCGTCGTGGCCACCACCCCATCGTTGGACACCGTGGCCGCCAGCTCACCGTCGACCGTCAGGATCATCACCCGCTCCGCCACCACCGCCTGAGGGAGGGAGGCGGAGGTGGAGGCCCGCATGTGCGTCAGCGACCTTGTGCGCTACATCGAGTTCCTGCAGGAGGAGGAGGAGCAGCTCATCAAGAATGCAAAGAGCCTTACCGCAGCTATGGCCGCAGCACACGCTAACGTAGAGGCGAGGAATCAGGAGATCTTCGAGCAGTCCGGCCGCTTCGAGAGGAATATCTGGAGCAGCAGTGGGCATTCGAGCTGGCAAGCGTCGCTGAACGTGCAACAGCGGTAGGCACTGTATTGTAGTTGTCTAGCTCGTCGGTAGTCTCCTCCTCCTTTGCCTCTTACTCAGCGCTCTCGGCATAGGAGAGGCTGCCGGAAGTAGCACAAAGACCCTCCGTAATAGTAGTATTTAAGGGCTATTTTGTTCAGTTCATCTGACCATAGATGTGCTGGAACTGTACAACGTACTTAAAATTAGCTAGTATATATATAGTTGAACTAGCTACTTTAGTACGTGGTTAGCAACAATTGGGGAAAAGTTCTGTTGGTTCAGTTGTCAAGTTGAACTGTTTGTATAAATTAAGAATGACTACTTAATCTAAGAATGAAATCTATGCTTAATTACTGAATTTTAGTTGCAAAAATTAGATAGTGCTAGTGATTTTTAGCCGCATATTTTGACAAATCGCAATGTTACAAGGATTGACAAATGGCAATGTTACTAGATCAACAAATGTCAATCTTTCTAGTTTGACAAATGATAGCATAACCAATATGACAGATGCAAAGCTTACCAAATTGTTTGTACGTGGTTGCACACAGGTCATCCAAAACAACCGTTTGCGTTGAAGGGATGCACAAATCCTGCGCTGCGAATTTTCGCTCGACTTAAGGGGAAGACCATAGCTCTCACATTGCATACAGGTGTTCTATCTAAAACGTTTGCGATCAAGAGCTAAAGAAATCTTGCTCAGCACCTTTTCTCCCGGCTTCCTGGGGAAGCTGTCGGTTTGCATATGGGTGTTCTAACTAAAATATTTGCGATCAAGAGCTGCACAAATCCTACTAGGCACATTTTCCCTTGGCTTCCTAGGGAAGTTGTCGGTTTGCATATGGGTGTTCTAACTAAAACGTTTGCGATGAGTGCTTTATATTTAAAAATCGTATTAAACTGCTGCTTGGGCGCCATTAATGGAGAGGATGTGTGCAAGGCGGGCGGCCATGGAAGTCAAAGGGCTTGCTTCCTGGTGATCCTGCGCGGCGTACAACTCACATGGTTCCTGGTGAGCCTCCGCATTGGAGTATAGCTCGCACGCCTCCCGGTTAGTCAAGCACTCAAGCACCTGTCTGCACGGCACCTCCTAGCCATTAAAAGAGTGAGGTGTGGCATCATGTGAATGGTTAACAGAACGCAGACAATTTAAATTATACAAAACGTTTAGATGTTACAGTGGCAGCTATTTGTTTCAAAATGCCTTTGTTGGTTGTTATTCGAGTGTGCCTTCTCTCAAAATGGACACAAAAAATACCATAGCATGTCGGGTGCCATTCCATGATAGCATGCCAAGTTTCATGATTTTCAGACGAGTTTTGGATTTACTAGAATTTAAAAACAAAGTATCTCAACATTTTGCCGGCAATCAATAGTGCCCTAGTGTTTGAAATTCATTCCCATTTCTTGCATGGGACCTAAGCATGCACCCAAGGACACATATTTTATTTTTCAATCAATTTATATGCACTAGAGCATGTGCATGTAGTTCAAATTTGAATTATACACATAAAAAGCCTACAAACCCCAGTTAATGCATAAAAATGTCCAAACTAACTCAAAAAAATTCCAAAATTTAACACAACACTCCCGTTGTTCTCTGTTGACACTAGAATTTTTTTGAAAGCAATAAGAGGCAACGAATATCGTTTCGTCCCCAAAGGTGACACGTTCCCTACTGAAACCATCATGCTTGTTGTGAGAAGCTTATACCCAAACCTGCCCCAATTGGGACAAAATTTTTACCACAACATTTTGATGCCACTTCATGATAGCATGCCAAGTTTCATGAATTTCAGACGTGTTTTGGATTTACTATAATTTAAAAACCAGGTATCTCAATGTTTGCGGTCAAGTGATGGCGGTAGGGTGTTTGACATTCATTCCCATTTCTTGCATGGGACCTAAGGATGCAACCAAGGACACATATTTAATTTTTCAACCAATTTATATGCACCGGAGCATGTGCATGTAGTTCAAATTTGAATTATGCACATAAAATGCCTAGAAAACCAAGTTAATGTATAGAATTGTCCAAACGAACCCCGGAAAATTCTGAAGTTTAACACAACACTCCTGTTGTTCTATGTTGACACTAGATTTTTTTTGAACGCAATAAGTGGCAACGGATATCATTACGTCCCCAAAGGTGGCACGTTCCCTACCGAAACCATCACGCTTGTTGTGAGAAGCTCTGGTTCGTGAGAAGCTTATACCCAAACCTGCCCCAAATGGGACAACTTTTTTACCACGGGATGTTGATGCAGCTTGAAAGGATCGAGAAGAGGTGTCTAGAGGGGGGTGATTAGACCCTTAACAATGAAAAGTAGCAGTTTTTAAGTTCTTTAAGTCAAGGTGGATTTTTAGCACAAGTTTAAACATTCACATTTCAAGCAAGGATGGCAAGAGTATATGAGCAGTGGAAAGTAAAGCAATGAAATTGCAGGAAAGTAAAGAGATGGGATTGGAGTGTGCAAACGCAATTGGAGACACGGAGATTTTTGGCGTGGTTCCAATAGGTGGTGCTATCATACATCCATGTTGATGGAGACTTCAAGCCACGAAGGGTAATGGTTGCGCGAGTCCACGGAGGGCTCCACCCACGAAGGGTCCACAAAGAGGCAACCTTGTCTACCCACCATGGCCATCGCCCATGAAGGACTTGCCTCACTTGGGTAGATCTTCACGAAGTAGGCGATCTCCTTGCCCTTACAAACTCCTTGGTTCAACTCCACAGTGTTGACGGAGGATCCCAAGTGATACCTAACCAATCTAGAAGACACCAATCTCCAAAAGGTAATAGATGGTGTGTTGATGATGAACTCCTTGCTCTTGTGCTTCAAATGATAGTCTCCCCAACACTCAACTCTCTCTCACAGATTTGGATATGGTGGAAAGATGATTTGAGTTGAAAGCAACTTTGGGAATGCTAGAGATCAAAATTCTTGTGGTTGGATTAGAATATCTTGGTCTCAACACATGAGTCGGTGCTTCTCTCTCAGAAAATGAATGCTAGAAGTGTAGGCACGTTCTGATGGCTCTCTCCCTAATGGAGAAGGGGGTGGAGGGGTATATATAGCCTCCACACAAAATCTAGCTGTTACACACAAAATAGACAACTCGATCAGACCGAATTTGTGAACTCGGTGAGACCGATTCAGTTCAAAATGTGAATGTTAGAATTTTCGATGGGACCGATAACATGATCTCGGTGGGACCGATGTGCTAGGGTTAGGGTAAAACCTCAACTCGGTTTGACTGATTACACAAACTCGGTGAGACCAATTTTGTTAATGAGTAAACAGAGAGTTGGTCGAGCAAACGCGGTGGGGCTGACTGCATATCTCGGTGAGACCAAAATAATTGTAACAGGCAATAGAGAGTTTGCAATCCCATCTCGGTGAGACCGAGATCCCATCGGTGAGATCGAACTGATTAGGGTTTCTGGGTATGGCTATGTCAAGTGAACTCGATGGCGCCAGATGAATCAAATCGGTGTGGCCGAGTTTAACTTTAGGTTTTAGGCCATATGTGGAAATGAGAAAGTGGTTGAGGGCTTTGGAGCATATCACTAAGCACTTTGAGCAAGTAGACCATCAAGCAACACCTCATCCCCTTTTAATAGTATTGGCTTTTCCTATTGACTCAATGTGATCTTGGATCACTAAAATAGAAATGAATAGTCTTGAGCTTTTGCCAATCTTCTGTCCTTAGTATCCTGGAGGGGTTCCACATCCTCTTGTCCATTTTATGCCTAAGTTGAACTTTCTGAAATATACTAGTTGAAACTATTAGATCAACAAGGGATATGTGGATATTAATTACCAAAATCACCCAGGGAGTACTTGTGCTTTCAATCTCCCCCTTTTTGGTAATTGATCACAACATACATGAAAGCTTTAGATAAATATATGAAGAATAACAAGTAAAGCTTTGGAATGACATGTAACATGCATAGGCTCCCCCTACATGTATGCAATCATGTAAATATAGAATATTAGAGCATGTGAATGCATAAGCATGTCAGAGCAAGCATTGAGTTACATGTATCTTGGCTATATGGATCAGAACAAATGATGTAAGTATATGAAAGATACCTTCATGCTCATGAGTTGTAGCACCCACAATGCGGCTATATCTCCCACGTGTCGGGGCATGACTTAGAGGCATAGCCGCATGGTAGGCTTGTCACAAGAGGGGTAATCTTCACACATCCCATGTACTGAATAAGAAAGGGATAAAGAGTTGGCTTACAATCGCCACTTCACACAAATACAAGTTAAACATACATCATCCAGAATACAATCAAGGTCCGACTACGGAACCAAAATAAAAGAAGACAACCCCAAATGCTTGATCCCGATAGTCCCAACTGGGCTCCACTACTGATCATCCGGAAAAGAAACAAAATAACGATCAAAGATCTTCATTGAGCTCCCACTTGAGCTTGGTTGCGCCATCTGCACTGGTATCATCGACACCTGCAACTGTTTGGAAGTATCTGTGAGTCACAAGGACTCAACAATCTCACACCCGCGAGTTCAAGACTATTTAAGCTTATGGGTAGGATAGGGTAATGAGGTGGAGCTGCAACAAGCACTAAGCATATATGGTGGCTAACATACGAAAATGAGAGCGAGAAGACAAGCAACGCAGCGGTCGAGAAGCTAGAAATGATCAAGAAATGATCCTGAAACTACTTACGCACAATCATAACACAAGAACCATGTTCACTTCCCGGACTCCGCCGAGAAGAGACCATCACGGCTACACACGCGGTTGATGCATTTTAATTAAGTCAAGTGTCAAGTTCTCTACAACTGGACGTTAACAAATTCCCATCTACAACATAACCGCGGGCATGGGTCTCTAAAGTTTATAACCGACAGGGGTGTCCCAACTTAGCCCATCACAAGATCTCACGGTCAATGAAGGATATTCCTTCTCCAAGGAAGACCCGACTAGTCTCGGAATCTCAGTTACAAGACATTTCGACAATGGTAAAACAAGACCAGCAAAGTCGCCCGATGTGCCGATAATCCCGATAGGAGCTGCACATATCTCGTTCTCAGGGCAATACCGGATGAGACATCCTACGAGTAAAACCAAACCTCAAGTTTCCCCGAGGTGGCCTCGCAGTCTACTCGGTTCGGACCAACACTTAGAGAAGCACTGGCCCGGGGGGGTTAAATAAAGATGACCCTCGGGTTAATTACTCCCCAGGTAAAGGTATAGGTTGTTAGGCAAAATTAAAACCAAGGCTGGGCCTTGTTGGAGGAGTTTTATTCAAGGCGAACTGTCAAGGGGTTCCCATAACACCCAACCATGTAAGGAACGCAAAATCAAGGAACATAACACCGAATGACAAAAACTAGGGCGGCAAGAGTGGAACAAAACACCAGGCATAAGGCCGAGCCTTCCACCCTTTACCAAGTATATAGATGCATTAAAGTAAATAAGATATAATAATGATATCCCAACAATATCCATGTTCCAAGGGGCTGAGCAAAAGCGGTAACCTAGCCAAACAACGGTTTGCTAGGGAAGGTGGGTTAGAGGCTTGACATGGCAATATGGGAGGCATGATATGGCAAGTGGTAGGTAGCGCGGCATAGCAATAGAACAAGCAACTAGCAAGCAAAGATAGAACTGATTTCGAGGGTATGGTCATCTTGCCTGAGATCCCTCAAGGAAGAAGAACAAGTCCATGAAGAAGACAAATAGACGTAGTCGAACGGATCCTCACAACTCCGGAATGAAACTGAAGCTAACGAGAGAAGTAACCCGGAAAGAAGCAAACAACATAGTAAACAACCATCGCATAAACATGCCATGATGCATAACCAAGTATGATGCATGTTCGATTTAATGAGGCATGGCATGGCAAAGTGCACAAGCAAAACTACAAGTTAAGTGGAGCTCAATATGCAACGAGTTGCATATTGACGAAACACCACATGACTTATTTAGTTCTCTCCCATTTATGTACTCAACAAAATTAAATGTTGGTTAGCATGGCAAGGGGTGAAGCATAATAAAACTACCTATCTAGGCAAGTTTAAATGAGGCCGGAACAGCAAACAACAATTCCGGAAAATCCTCATGAGCATATATTAGATTTGGTAATGTTCTTCCTATTACACAAATTTAGAGTTGTTAAATAGGAAAATAAAGTGCACCAAGCTAATCTATGCATTTTTCTACCCCATTTACATATAAAGTTTATTTACTTCCGAGCTACAGTTATTTAGTTATGAAATAAACCATTTTAACATGACATGCACACAAATTAATGCAAAAAACAAGTTTAAACATTTTAACCATGCATGAAAGTTGGTAATTATGAAAGTACATGAAAATATGAGCAAGATGCATATATGACATATTTTATTTGGATGTATGGATCTTTAGTTATTAACATTGCATAACAGTGGCAAATTGATGTAATTATGCATGCGCTGGATATTAGGAAAAATCATCAGCATGGAAAAAAACATAGCCGACCCGAATGCAACGCACTGTGCAAGCCCAGCAGCAGATCTAGCCCGAAGCAGACGTGGGTGTGCAAAAAAACAAGGAAAACAAAGCAAAAGGGGGCTACTGGGATTCGAACCCCAGACCCCTCGAATGGATAGTGGCAGAGCTAGCAACTGAGCTAGTTGTGTGTTTGTGATGCAACGGGAGACCGGATGGATATATACCATGTACGCATCATGACCAGGGCCAAAACTGAAGCGTACACACGGACGGCGACTCGCCGGCGACGAGAGCCAACAACAACAGCTGTTGTGGTCACAAAGGAGCGGCGGGGCTGCAGAATCCTTTGAGTGAGGCTGCGGTGGGGCGCGCGCGGGCGTGTAACAAGGGGTGGCGTGGTGCAGGAGACTAGCGAGCTCGCGACCATGGCATGGTCGCCTCAGAGATGTACGTACAGGTACCAGGTGAGACAAGTGGGCGTTGCGGGCATGCGGGCGTGCATATGCGTGTGCGTGGAGGTGTGGCAGCGAAGGGGAAGCATGTGTGCAGAGGACGCGCGACCATGGTGGCCATGCAGCTGGAGCTTCAGTTCGCTCGGGGAAGCGGTCAAATGTTTGGATCGACAACATAAAGGAGGTAGGAGGAGCGGAGCTTCACCGTGGGGGTGCTGATGGAGTCGTACGAGGTCGACGGAGATCGAAGATGGCGGGAGGATGCACTGACCAGCGGCGATGGATTAGCTGGAGGAAGAAGACGACATAGAGGACGTCGTGGAAGGAGCTACGGGGACCGTGTGGTCGCGTGCGTAGTCGAGGAAGACGATGGCGAGGCACGCGAGGCTCCGGACGAAGAAGATGGCGGCTGCTTGTTGGATCACGCCGGAGAGGAGCTCGGTCTCCTTCTCGGCCATGGCAATGGCTTGGTGTGGAGAGGCTTACCTCGGTGGCGGCGAGGGCAGGAGAAGGAGGGAATGGAAAGACGAGGTCTAGGGCAAGGCACAGGACGCGTTAAATAGGGCTCTAGGGCAGTCTCCGGCCGTCAAGTCATTAGGCGTGCCGACGTGGAGGTCTTGGATGCGCTGCCGTACAGGAGGGAAGAAGAAGAACAGGGGCGCTGGTGCTGGTGGGCTGGATGGGCTACATCAGAGGGAGTAAGTGGCTGCGCTAGGCCATGGCTGGGCTGAGGCGCTGGGCTCTCTCTCTCCCTCTATATTCTTTCCTTTTCATTTTTTCAGAACAGAAAACACTTGGAGGAAAAGAATAGAAGGGCAGGAATGGAATTCGAAAGATAAGAATATATGTATGTAGTCCTGGAAAGATGCACATTTTAAATAAAATGCTCTGGGAATTTTTAAAGACTGAAAATTCAAGCAAGTTTGAGAATAGCTCAAACTCGAATAAATCCTTAGCCCAACCAAAACACTTCCAGAAGACCTGAAAATTGGAGAAGGTGGTCTTGGCATTATTTAGGATTTGTAGGGAAAGGTTGAACATTTTTCCGAATAGGAAAAATGTCACAAGAAAAAAAAAGAAAGGAGAGTTCAGATGGGATAGAAACTTGGGTGAAATTGATGAATGGTTGTTGGTATATGCATGGTGAAGAAATGAGGCAGAGATAAAAAGAAGAGGGTTCACGCAAACCAAGGCATGATGATCATGATGCAATGCAATAAAATGACAAGGGGCACATCACATCATGAAGCATAGAACAAAGCAAGTGAGACAACCATGGCAACAAACAAGGATGGCACAATGCAATATAATAAAAGATGAACACGATGCAAGAAGCAAAATAACAATGGCACTCAACATGATCATGGCATGTAACATAGTGGAATGAAACATGCAAAACAATTATGATTATGCAACAAACATAATAAACAACTGGCAACAACTAAAATAAAAGGCAGGTATCTGGAGCATCGGTCTCGGGCGTTACATGGGTCCTTCTTGCAAATAGTATGTACATCATCAAGAGATCATCATGCACATGAGTGTGATGCATATACTTACCTTGTGGTCTTGAGCTGACTTTGGAAGAGATGATCCTGATAAAATAGGGTTAGATAACACAGGAGCATCTACTAAACAAAGCAACAACAGAAAACCACAAGAGTACCAAGACTGGGATGACATGTAGTGAGTGAGTACTCAATACTTTATTAGGATATAGATATGTCCCCAAAGAATACAGATATGCAAAGAACTCCAAAGATTTTCTTCCCTTGGAAAGGAACACTTTCTCCCCCTGAATCTGATACTGGATAATGGGAGAAGATAGGGACTAGAAAATCAGAGCAAAACAAACATAATCACATACTAACATGTCTTTCCCCTCTTGAAGACATGTGACTTCTCTCCTCTATGGATAATAAGCATCTGGAGAAGCTTAAGATGTGCTTTCTCTCTCATGTGATAAGCTTTGATGTGCTCTCTCTTCCTTTGACATCAATTTCCAGCAAGGGATCTTCTGGAGCATCAGTCAAGTTGGTTCGGTCCTTGAGTAAAATTACAAAGCAACATGTAATTTAAGATGCTGGTAGAGGACAAGAATCATCGAGCGTAGCTGGAAGAGATATGCAGGATGCAAATGGCAAAATGTTTTCTCAGTATTAAAATCGGTGACTACGAGTTATTCCCATCGATGACACCAAGTTGGCAATGTCATAGATGATGCATATCAGTCAGACCCAGTTTGTCCTTGTCGATTAGACTGATGAACAATTTACATGTGACATTGTTGTTCGGTCTGGCCGGGATGTATAAATCGGTGAGACCGATTTCAATAGAGAATAAAAGATTTTGTCATCTCAGCTCACTAGGCAAATAAAATCTCAGAAAGGTTTGCAGGGAATTAACTGAAGGATTTCAATGAATTGGATGGAGGGAATGCGGAACATAACAGAGAAAAGAAAAGAAATCTAGATGAAGTGAGAGGGAAACATGCAACACACAAATGCACGAACTCAAAGAAACACTAGAGAACTTCATCTAGAGAGGGTCGGTGACAAAATCACTTATGTTAGAGTATATTGACTAAGGAGTCAAGTGAGAACACTTGATCGTAGGTCATACTCATCGTTTAAGCTCAAAATGGGGTTACCATTTTTTCGTTTAAGCATTTTGATGTATTCACATCTTGTTGAGCTGCTTTGACCCATGTCTTGGGGTAAAGCTTCTCTAAGATGGAATGACATACCTTGGGTGGTGGTGTTGGTGTTGATCATGTAGTTGCACTTGTATGGGGTGCTCAAGGTTGATGTAGCCCATCAAGAATTGGGAGCACCACTTGTAGTTTGAGTTCATCTACCTACATGGGTTGGTCTTGCAAGGAAGAGCACTTGTGTATCCAAAGTGACAATCATGAATTTTGATACCAAATGAAATTTGATATATAGAATTTGTCAAAGGATATGTTGAAAGGTTTCATGCTTCCTGGTCTTAAACCACCATATTGTAGAGACTTGGTGATGTAGAGATCGCTCAAGATGTGAGTGAGTAGCAACCTCATAGATTTGTATTCATCCAAGTACCTACAAGGGTAAGATGACATGCAAGGGTACATAGAGAGATCCAAGACATATGATCATCATAAGATAAATATCAAGGATTAGTCAAAAGCTGATGATGCCTTGCATGCATCCAAATGGAGTTTCTACTCCAAGTTTGAAGCATCAATGATGTTCAATTCACCTCTGAAACAGCAAAATACTTTCTCATCAAGCGGTTTGGTGAATATGTCCGCCAATTTCTTATCGGTATGAACATGCTTAAGGTCAATGTCTCCTTTAGGAACATGATCTCAAAAGAAATGACGACGAACTTCAATATGCTTAGTTCGAGAATGTTGCACGGGATTGTGAGCAATATTAATAGCACTTTCAGTATCACAAAGCAATGGAACATGTTTCACATATATCCCATAATCTTTAAGAGTCTGGGTCATCCAAAGTAATTGAGCACAACATGAATCGGCGGTAATGTATTCTGCTTCGGCGGTGGATAAGGATACCGAGTTTTGTTTCTTGGAGGATGAAGACACAAGAGATCTTCCAATAAATTGACAAGTACCCGAAGTGGACTTTCTATCAACCTTGTCTCCGGCATAGTCCGAATCGGAGTAGCCAACAAGATCAAAAGAGGACCTCTTAGGAAACCAAATGCCAAAGTTTGGTGTATGAATTAAGTATCTCACTATCCTTTTCACAGCCTTAAGATGACATTCCTTAGGGGCCGCTTGATATCATGCACACACACACACACTTAGCATCATATCGGGAAAGGAGGCACATAGATATAACAATGAAGCAATCATAGAGAGATAAACCTTTTGGTTTACCGGTTTGCCATCCTTTGTCAAGTCAAGATGTCCACTAGTAGGCATGGGTTTTTTCATACCTTTGCTTTCTTGCATGTTGAACTTCTTGAATAAGTCCTTGGTATACGTTGTTTGAGAAACAAAGGTACCCTCCTTAGTTTGCTTTATTTGCAAACCAAGAAATAACTTGAGTTCACTCATCATAGACATCTCGAACTTCTCCAACATTAGCCTCCCAAACTTTTCACTAAAATGAGGGTTAGTCGAACCAAATATGATATAATCAACATAAATTTGGCACACAAATAACTCACCATTAACCCTTTTAGTAAAAAGAGTGGAATCAATTTTTCCAATCTCAAAGCCTTTTTTAGTAAGGAACTTGGTCAAGCATGTATACCATGCTCTTGGAGCTTGTTTAAGACCATAAAGAGCTTTGTGAAGTTTGTAAACATGGTCAGGATTCTTAGGATTAACAAAGCCGGGAGGTTGTTTAACATAAAATTCCTCCTCAATTTCACCATTTTGAAAAGCAATTTTAATGTCCATTTGATACAATGTGATATCATGACGATTGGCATAAGCAAGTAAGATGCTTATGGAGTCAAGTCTAGCAACAGGGGAATATGTCTCACCATAGTCCATACCTTCGACTTGAGTGTAGCCTTCATCGACGAGACGGGCCTCGTTGCGTACAACGTGTCCATTTTCATCTTGCTTATTCCGAAACACCCATTTGATACGAATGACATTTTGGTTGTTTTCCGGCTTTTCTACCAATGTCCACACTTGGTTCCACTCAAAATTGCGTAGCTCTTCATGCATAACATTCACCCAGTTCGGATCATCAAGCGCTTCTTCAACCTTCATAGGTTCAATGCTAGAGATGAATGAATAATATTCACAGAAATTAGCCAAACGAGTTTCATACCGAGTAATTCTCCCGGTTTGGATGTCGTCAAAGATTTGTTCGACGGGATGGTTTCTTGAGACTCTTGCTCTAACTGTGAGAGCTTTTGTTTGGGTCGGGGTGGAACATCTTCTTCATCATCCTGTTCTTCCTCTTGGCCTTCTTTGTTGTTGCTGTTGTTGTTCTCTTGTGGAGGTGGAGAAGGAGGTTGTTGAGGTTCATCTTGGTGTACTTCCTCGTTTTCTTCATCTTGGCGTGTCCCACTTGTGGATGCCTCCGAGTCAACTCGTGGTTCACCTTGTCGTGAGGTAGAAGCTTCCACTTGGACGGATGAGGTACTCTCCTTCACCTCCGTTGGGTGAATCTTGCCAATAGACAAGTCTTGGATTTCTTCTGAAGGGTCTTTGTCCCTACATCAATTGGCAATTGATCTACTTGCGAGCCGTTAGATTCATCAAACTTCACATCTACCTTCTCTTCAACCTTTCAGGTGAAATTGTTATAGACACGGTAAGTGTGAGAGTTTGAGCCATAACCGAGTATGAAACCCTCATGAGATTTAGGAGTAAATTTAGAATGACGATGCTTATCAAGAATATAGCACTTTGAGCTGAATACTCAAAAGTATCCAACTTGGGGTTTATTACCAGTGAGAAGCACGTATGCCGTGTTGATGAGTAGCTAGTGAAGATATAGACGATTTGTTGCATGACAAGTTGTCTCAACCGCTTCTGCCCAAAAGTGTTTTGGCGTATTGTACTCATCCAGAATCGTTCTCGCCATCTCAATAAGAGTCTGCTTCTTCCTCTCAACAACTCCATTTTTTGAGGGTGTTAGTAGCCGAGAACTCATGTGAATTCCCTTCTTCGTCAAGAAAGGTGTCCACATTTGCGTTCTTGAACTCCGTTCCATTGTTGCTCTGAACCTTCTTGATCTTCACTTCAAATTGGTTTTGGGCCTTCCTAGCGATGTTCTTGAAGATCTTTTGGACCTGCGATTCATCATCAAGAAAAAACACCCACGTAAATCTTGAAAAATCATCGACTATGACTAAACGAAACAAATTTCTACCAAGACATTTGTAGGTGTTTGGACCAAAAAGATCCATATGAAGTAGCTCGAGTTGTCTGCTTGTCATCATTATGTTCTTCATGGGGTGGCTTCCTCCGACCTGTTTTCCTTCTTGACAAGCATTGCACAATCTATCCTTGTCAAATATAACATCTTTCACTCCAAGAATATGATCACCTTTAATAAGCTTGTCAAGATTCCGCATGCCCACATGACCTAACCTTCTATGCCACAACCAACGTTTAGAAGACTTAGCAATTAATGAAGTTCTAGGTTGAGCCTTTTTAGTGAAATCGACTATGTATAGATCACCTCTATGTATACCGGTAAAGACCATTTTATGATTATCTCTTCGAAACACTTGATAATCTACTTCAGTAAATAGGACATTGAAACCAAAGTCAGCTAGTCCAGATACGGAAAGTAGATTAAAGCCAATAGATTCAATGAGCATAACATTTTGGATGGAGCTATCATGTGAGATGGCCACCTTACCAAGGCCAACCACCTTACCCTTTGAGTTATCACAAAAAATGACATACATTCGAGGGTCGTTGTTTTCAACAAGCTCATGAAACATATCCTTGTCTCTGGTCATGTGATCGGTACATCCACTATTAAGAACGCATTCCTTTCCTCCAGCCATGTAGCCATGAAGATTAGCCATGAGACGAAAGTGTCTCATAGACTCATCTAGATCAAAGTCACTATCATCATCCTCATTATAGTATCCATGTTTAACATCATCTTGTGATTGATCATCACCTAGAGAGAGTGATTCATTAGACATTTGATCATGACAATGTTCATCTTTATGAATTCTAATGACTTCCGAGATGATATTACTAATGATTACAACATCTCCTTTAGCATGCATAAGGTCGCGAAGCTTAAATAAACAATCACCAAACTTAGGATCTCTAGGATTCATCTTACTTAAAGCAATTGACTTTTGAAAAATCACATCTATATTTTGCAAGGAATATTTTGGAAATCGTTCCTCAAGAAATCTCCATATGGTGTAAGCACAATCAAGAGTAGGCAAGCAAACAATCAAATTTCTAGGCAATCCTCTAATGATAAGATTGATAGTTCTAAGATTGCGGATCATGTCAGGAGACTCATCAGTGATGGGATGCAAGGGGTCAACAAAGGGTGCACACTGGCTAGTAATGTACTTGTTCAAATGATATTCATTGAAAATCTCAAGCATCTCATTTTTCCAGGCATTAAAGAACTCCCCATCAAGCATAGGCAATCTACGTCTAAAAATCCCCATCGTAGACTCATCCATCTTCCTCCGATGGAGATTAAACCGAAACAATGGAGACCAATTCTGCTTGAGAGGATCGAAAAGAGGTGTCTAGAGGGGGGGTGATTAGACCCTTAACAATGAAAAGTAGTAGTTTTTAAGTTCTTTAAGTTAAGGTGGAGTTTTAGCACAAGTTTAAACATTCACGTTTCAAGCAAGCATGGCAAGAGTATATGAGAAGTGGAAAGTAAAGCATGCAAATTGCAAGTAAGTAAAGGGATGGGATTGGAGTGTGCAAACGCAATTGGAGACACGGAGATTTTTGGCGTGGTTCCAATAGGTGGTGTCCACGTTGATGGATACTTCAACCCACGAAGGGTAACGGTTGCGTGAGTCCACGAAGGGTCCACGAAGAAGCAACCTTGTCTATCCCACCATGGCCATCGCCCACGAAGGACTTGCCTCACTTGGGTAGATCTTCACGAAGTAGGCGATCTCCTTGCCCTTACAAACTCCTTGGTTCAACTCCACAGTGTTGACGGAGGCTCCCAAGTGATACCTAACCAATCTAGGAGACACCACTCTCCAAAAGGTAATAGGTGGTGTGTTGATGATGAACTCCTTGCTCTTGTGCTTCAAATGATAGTATCCCCAACACTCAACTCTCTCTCATAGATTTGGATATGGTGGAAAGATGATTTGAGTTGAAAGCAACTTGGGGAATGCTAGAGATCAAGATTCTTGTGGTTGGATTCGAATATCTTGGTCTCAACACATGAGTCGGTTGTTCTCTCTTAGAAAATGAATGTTGGAAGTGTAGGCATGTTCTGATAGCTCCCTCTCGAATGAAGAAGGGGGTGGAGGGGTATATATAGCCTCCACACAAAATCTAGCCGTTACACATAAAATAGCCAACTCAGTCAGACCGAATTTGTGAACTCGGTGAGACCGATTCAGTTCAAAATGTGAATGTTAGAATTTTCGGTGGGACCGATAACATGATCTCGATGGGACCGATGTGCTAGGGTTAGGGTAAAACCTCAACTCGGTTTGACTGATTACACAAACTCGGTGAGGCCGATTTTTGTAATGAGTAAACAGAGAGTTGGTCGAGCAAACTCGGTGGGGCTGACTGCATATCTTGGTGACACCGAAATAACTGTAACAGGCAATAGAGAGTTTGCAAGCCCACCTCGGTGAGACCGAGATCCCATTGGTGAGAGCGAACTGATTAGGGTTTCTGGGTATGGCTATGTCAAGTGAACTCGATGGCGCTGGATGAATTAAATCGGTGTTGCCGAGTTTGACTTTAGGTTGTAGGCCATATGTGGAAATGAGAAAGTGGTTGAGTGCTTTGGAGCATATCACTAAGCACTTTGAGCAAGTAGACCATTAAGCAACACCTCATCCCCTTTTAATAGTATTGTCTTTTCCTATTGACTAAATGTGATCTTGGATCACTAAAATAGAAATGAAGAGTCTTGAGCTTTTGCCAATCTTCTGTCCTTAGTATCCTGGAGGGGTTCCACATCCTCTTGTCCATTTTATGCCTGAGTTGAACTTTCTCAAATATACTAGTTGAAGCTATTAGTCCAACAAGAGATATGTTGATATTAATTACCAAAATCACCCAGGGAGTACTTGTGCTTTCAATATCCCCCTTTTTGGTAATTGATGACAACATACATCAAAGCTTTAGATAAAGATATGAAGAATAACAAGTAAAAGCTTTGGAAGCACATGTAACATGCATAGGCTCCCCCTACATGTATGCAATCATGTAAATATAGAACATAAGAGCATGTGAATGCATAAGCATGGCAGAGCAAGCAATGAGTTGTATCTTGGCTATATGCATCAGAGCAAATGATGTAACTATATGAAAGATACATTCTTGCTCATGAGTCCTTCTTGCAAATAGTATGTACATCATCAAGAGATCATCATGCACATGAGTGTGATGCATATACTTACCTTGTGGTCTTGAGCTGACTTTGGAAGAGATGATCCTGAGAAAATATGGTTAGATAACACAGGAGCATCTACTAAACAAAGCAACAACAGAAAACACAAGGGTACCAAGACTGGGATGACATGTAGTGAGTGAGTACTTAGTACTTTATTAGGATATAGACATGTCCCCAAAGAATACATATATGCAAAGAATTCCAGAGATTTTCTTCCCTTGAAAGGAACTCTTTCTCCCCCTGAATCTGATATTGGATAATGGGAGAAGATAGGGACTAGAAAATCAGAGCAAAACAAACATAATCACATACTAACATGTCTTTACCCTCTTGAAGACATGTGACTTTTCTCCTCTATGGATAATAAACATCTGGAGAAGCTTAAGATGTGCTTTCTCTCTCATGTGATAAGCTTTGATGTGCTCTCTCTTCCCCTTTGACATCAATTTCCAACAAGGGGTCTTCTGGAGCATGAGTCAAGTTGGTTCGGTCCTTGAGTAAAATTACAAAGCAACATGTAACTTAAGATGCTGGTAGAGGACAAGAATCATCAACTGGAGCTGGAAGAGATATGCAGGATGCAAATGGAAAAATGTTTTCTCAATATTGAAATCGGTTGACTCCGAGTTATTCCCATCGATGACACCAAGTTGGCAATGTCATAGATGATGCATACCAGTCAGACCGGGTTTGTCCTTGTCGGTTAGACTGATGAACAATTTACAATGTGACATTGTGGTTCGGTCTGGCCGGGATGTATAAATCGGTGAGACCGAGTTCAATAGAGAATAAAATATTTTGTCATCTTAGCTCACTAGGAAAATAAGATCTCACAAAGGTCTGCAGGGAATTAACTAAAGGATTTGCAATGAATTGGATGCAGGGAATGCAGAACATAACATAGAAAAGAAAAGAAATCTAGATGAAGCCAAAGGGAAACATGCTAGACACAAATGCAAGAACTCAAAGAAACACTAGAGAACTTCATCTAGAGAGGGTCAGCGACAAAATCACTCATGTTAGAGTATATTGACTAAGGAGTCAAGTGAGAACACTTGATCGTAGGTCATACTCATCGTTTAAGCTCAAAATGGGGTTACCATTTTTTCGTTTAAGCATTTTGATGTATTCACATCTTGTTGAGCTGCTTTGACCCATGTCTTGGGGTAAAGCTTCTCTAAGATGGAATGACATACCTTGGGTGGTGGTGTTGGTGTTGATCATGTAGTTGCACTTGTATGGGGTGCTCAAGGTTGATGTAGCCCATCAAGAATTGGGAGCACCACTTGTAGTTTGAGTTCATCTACCTACATGGGTTGGTCTTGCAAGGAAGAGCACTTGTGTATCCAAAGTGACAATCATGAATTTTGATACCAAATGAAATTTGATATATAGAATTTGTCAAAGGATATGTTGAAAGGTTTCATGCTTCCTGGTCTTCAACCACCATATTGTAGAGACTTGGTGATGTAGAGATTGCTCAAGATGTGAGTGAGTAGCAACCTCATAGATTTGTATTCATCCAAGTACCTACAAGGGTAAGATGACATGCAAGGGTACATAGAGAGATCCAAGACATATGATCATCATAAGATAAATATCAAGGATTAGTCAAAAGCTGATGATGCCTTGCATGCATCCAAATGGAGTTTCTACTCCAAGTTTGAAGCATCAATGATGTTCAATTCACCTCTGAAACAGCAAAATACTTTCTCATCAAGCGGTTTGGTGAATATGTCCGCCAATTTCTTATCGGTATGAACATGCTTAAGGTCAATGTCTCCTTTAGGAACATGATCTCAAAAGAAATGACGACGAACTTCAATATGCTTAGTTCGAGAATGTTGCACGGGATTGTGAGCAATATTAATAGCACTTTCATTGTCACATAGCAATGGAACATGTTTCACATATATCCCATAATCTTTAAGAGTTTGGGTCATCCAAAGTAATTGAGCACAACATGAACGGCGGAATGTATTCCGCTTCGGCGGTGGATAAGGATACCGAGTTTTGTTTCTTGGAGGACCAAGACACAAGAGATCTACCAAGAAATTGACAAGTACCCGAAGTGGACTTTCTATCAACCTTGTCTCCGGCATAGTCCGAATCGATTAGCCAACAAGATCAAAAGAGGACCTCTTAGGAAACCAAATGCCAAAGTTTGGTGTATGAATTAAGTATCTCACTATCCTTTTCACAGCCTTAAGATGAGATTCCTTAGGGGCCGTTTGATATCATGCACACACGCACACACTTAGCATCATATCGGGAAAGGAGGCACATAGATATAACAATGAAGCAATCATAGAGAGATAAACCTTTTGGTTTACCGGTTTGCCATCCTTAGTCAAGTCAAGATGTCCACTAGTAGGCGTGGGTGTTTTCATACCTTTGCTTTCTTGCATGTTGAACTTCTTGAATAAGTCCTTGGTATACGTTGTTTGAGAAACAAAGGTACCCTCCTTAGTTTGCTTAATTTGCAAACCAAGAAAGAACTTGAGTTCACTCATCATAGACATCTCAAACTTCTCCGACATTAGCTTTCCAAACTTTTCACTAAAATGAGGGTTAGTCGAACCAAATATGATATCATCAACATAAATTTGGCACACAAATAATTCACCAT